>NC_056727.1:1248973354-1249028983 GCF_019279795.1 Protopterus annectens
AGTGCACTTTGTTTAAGATCCCAAACCCAGATGCGCACAAGAAGTGCGTTTTTTGTCTTGGACATCTCACCACGGCCTGTTCAGTTTGCTCAGCATTTAATTCGAGAGCTTTATAATACAAGTGTAATAACCTCATCCTGAAAGGGTTACTTACTGTTGCTTCTGGGGTTCAAACGTGCTCTAAAATGTCTAAATCGATTTCTTCAGATTTCAGGAAGAGTTCTCCATAGTTCCCAAGGTCTTCATTGGTGCAGATGGAAAAGATCAGAAAAATCTCTTATCCAACCTCCTCAAATCCTAAACCTCTTGGCCTTTCCTCAAATCCAAAGCCATCATTTGATCTGAAATGATCAGCTCCTGTAGCTATATCCCCCCTTACTAACTACTTCCTTGGATCCTAAGTCTTTAGATCGGAGAACGAGTTCAGCTCACAGAAGCCATACACCAGAGTATGCAATAAATCCTATTTCTCCATCTCTGCCCCCTCAATTTTTCCAGACTCCAAAGAAACATTCCTAACCCCCTTCTGCAGTGGCTTCTAGGTCTTCCAGAAGCCTCTCTAGAGCAGATGTGGGTAGGATGATCCAAAAGTTCTTCAGAGCTCATATCCAGGTGGGGGTTCTCCCCGCTCTGTTGGATAAATGAATGTGTCTGAAAAGTCCATTATTTTTTCCCCTCCAATCCTACCCGTGGTTTCAGGAGTCCCAGGATTTGAGATCTGAGAGAGTGGGTATCTGATCTGAGGAGAGTTCCTTCCTCCACTCAGTTTTCCTTGACTGGTTCTCTTCCGATACTTTCAGTTTAGAGCAGGTCTCTGAGCGAAGATGTTTGTGTCAGATCAGAAGTGTTTGGTTTGGCTCCATTTATGTTTGATCTATCCTTTTTTCTCAGAGGTTTGGCCCTGGACAGCTTGGATCCAATACTTGTCTTGACGCTTGGATCCAGGGGTGGCCCTGACCTACCCCCTTCGGAAGCTTCAACTCAGGGGAGGGAGGAAATTGGTTCCCCTTGTCCCTTGGCGTTCAAAGTGGTAGAAGAGGCTTTCTGTCTGATCCTATCCGTCATCCCTCTTTGGCACTGTGCTGTGATTCATTCAGACCTACTCCACAGGGATAGCTAATTTCAGTTAGTCTCCAGACATTTCCACTAGAGGAACTTCGCATCTCTTCCTATACCTTTTCTGAACATTCCACATAAGAGTTATCTTGGAAGAGGATGTTTAAGAGAAGGTGCACGGACTCCCCCATGCAGTCTTTTGTAGAAGACAGCAATTTTCATGAGGGAGAAGCATCTCCCAGGTCACCTGAGTGCTTTGAAGATATTCTAGAAATCTTTTAGCAGAAAGGTGGTTGGCATGCCAAACTCCTTTTCCTGAATAGTCTGTGTTCTTGGAGGCTTTTGGTGCTGGACCATCTAGTAATTGGGTGGTTCCCCCCCCCCCCCCTCTCCCTCAGCGGCCAAACGTATTGAGCTGGTTTCCTGCCTGGCATGGAAGGAACTGGATACTAGCCCATACCCAAATGCCCAGACAATTTGTTTTGCTCCTCCTTCAGACAGTGTTCACTGGAACAAAGGAGTGTCATTGTTGCCGCTGTGGTGGGGGGGGTGGCAGCAGCCATTAAAAAAGATCTAGCTGAGCAGTGCTCTTCTGTCCGTCCGCTGAACATGGAGTCCAAGTGAGTTGGACAAATTTAGAAAGCGAGTGTTCACCTCAACTGCCTTAGCTCTGAGGTCACAAGTACTTGCCAGATTTTTCTAGGCTGCAGGGATATTTGACTAAAGAACTATCCAATTCTCTGAGTCCATGTCTGCTGAGGATTTCAAGAGGACTTCCTCTCAGTCTTTTGTTAAATGCATCGATGAGGTTATGTCACACAGCTGAGGGTACCTCATGAACAGCTGGCTCAGATATTGCTATAAGGAGATGCACCTAGATGCAGCTATGCGACTTTGCGGAGCCTTTTAACGTTTTTTGTTAATGCTCCATTTTGGCATTTCCTTATTTGGGGATTTCGGTCAAGGATACGCTTACCCACAACGAAGAAGAATGAAAGTCAGTCTGCTTTGGGAATCCAGTTTTCTACCATTTAATGGACCCTTTCTGGAAGCCAATGAGGTGGTAAGAAGATATAGTTCTGTAAATGTCTGGGACCTTTCCAGGATTCGCACAGGGATAATTTCTCCTGTGGCAGAGGAGGACATTTTAATGGTAGATGTCACCTTAGAGTCAGAAGAGGCCTGCAGAACCAGGGTATTAGAGAATCGTTTTCTGACAGGCCTTATCGGTGCTTCTTAAGCACTGCCCGACTATCCAACTCTGGAGATAGTTTGCAATATACTGTTTGTACCTTGATGCCTGGACAAATACAACAGCCAATTTATGAGTGCTAGGAATAATATCCAGAGATGTTCTTCGTCTCACATTGCTGCAGTCATAACCTGTGGGTAGTCCGCTGTCCTCGGTCGGCCCGAATACCAAAGTGTTAGGCTGGCGTCGGTCATGGTCGCTCAGATCTGACGTCAGTACGCCGTGGTACTAAAGCGCATGACCGACGCCATATCCTCAGTCTTTCTTGCCGCATGGTCCGAAGCCGAAGCAGCGTTTGCAAGTGCCGTTCGGCGTCCTGAAATTTTCGTATTCTGAGTTTCAGACCGAAGACCAAGTTGGGCTAAGTACCCCGTTGGGGAATATTTTTGTCTTTTCTTGCCTCAGTTAAATCCGGATGTCAGAAAAAGTAAATAATTGTATTTCTTGTGGGAAACGGATACCTCATAGGGATTACCATTTTCTCTGTATTCCTTGCTTGGGGCCTGAGCACGACGTAGTCGGGTGTCGCTTTTGTGCTAGATTTAATAAGCGCACCATTAAACGCAGGTTAGATTGTGCTAGACTTGTCTTCGGTAAGCGGTGTAACTACAATATGCCGTCGGATCCTCCGACACCCGCTACCTCTAAGAAGCGTAAAGAAAAATCGTTAAAGTCCAAGCAGGATGAGTCGTCCGTTACGGACGCCGGTTCTCTGGAAACTACGGTGGAATCTGTGGATCCAGCCGAGGTTTCAGCTGAATCTCAGGGGGAGCCTTTAATCTTGCAGGATGTGGCCTCTCAGGAGTCAGGTCAGGCTGAGGGGGCCTCTCAAGTCTCTGTAGTCCCTTCTTTGCATAAGGTTGTTAGGCCTTCTACTTCTGTCACTAAGGCACCTTCCAAAGTCAGGCCTGGTTTGTCTACCACTGGCGTCAGCCCTAGTTCTGCAGGTTCTGTACCTAAAAAGCATATGCTGAAAATGGCAGAGGATTTGATTACTTTAATCAGGGGTTCTATGCCCCCTCCGGATAAGAGGCCTAGGGTGGAGCCAGAGGTGGAAGGATTGGAGCATTCCTCAGATTACTCTGAGTCTTCGGCTGAGGACATTCAGGATTTTCCTCCTTATTCTGATTCAGATGCAGAGGATTCCTGTCCTTCTGCTTCCCCTCTAGAGGATTTTTCTTTTTCTGAAACCCTGCATTCCATGAGGGAGCATTTTAAGTGGGAAGGTCAGGATTTCTCAGATTCTCGAAAGAGGCTTAGGGAATTTTTGTTTTTACCACAGCATAGGCCCTTGGCTATTCCCCCTGTTTTGGATGTTGTTCAGGATGTTTTCTCTGAAGCTTCCCTTAATCCTGATTCTTTACCTCCTGCCCCTGTCAAGCCAGACAGGTATTAGAGTGCCAGAGGCTCATAAATGTTTGTATAAGAGCCCAAGAGCTGACCCAGAAATTATTAGCCAGAAACCTAAGGGTGTCAGGGCTTCTGTTGTAAAGAATCCAGTTCCTCTGGATAAAGATTCTAGAGCTTTGGATAGGTGGGGTAAAAAAGTGTATACCTCTTCCACTCTAGCGATGAGGGCTTTGAATTGCCAGTTTCATATGCTGAAGTACCAGAATTTTCTCTTGTCAATTAAAATCTAAGGTAGATGCTTTGGCAGAGGGTATAGAGTGTAAGGAATTGCAAGATTTAGTTCATGCCTCTGATCAGGTAGGTAAGCATTCTTTGCAGTGTGGTTTTGATGCTCTTCAGGCTTCTTCCAGGGTGGCTGCCACTGGTTCAGTTATTCGTAGGCACGCCTGGCTTAAGGATCAGAATTTGTCAGAGCATGTTAAAGCTCGAATTTTGGATGCTCCCCTTCATTCTGAAGTTCTGTTTGGTTCTCCTGTGGAGTCGGTTTTGAAGAAAATGGAAGACAAAGCCAAGTCCATGCAGACAGTTAAGGAATTTTTACAGGTGCAGCCCCCTAAGTTTAGCAGAAATTGGCCTGCTAAGGGATGGGCTTATCCTTCTTCTGATTTACAGTCTAGGGGCAGATCTAGACGTGGTAGGGGCAGAGCTCATGCTCAGGGTTCTTTCAGACCTAGGACGTGGAGTTCCCCTGCACAATCTTCAGGTGAGAGCAGGGGTCAGCCTTTTCGTAAACAGACCCAATGACCTGTATCTCCAGCTGCCAGATCCCTCCTGTCTGGCAGCTCCTCTGGGAGGAAAGTTGGCACTTTTCAAGCAAAATTGGCTTTTAGTCACCCAGGACAAATGGGTGTTGGACATAGATCGAGGCTACAAGTTTTATTTTCACACCTTGCCTCCTTTCAAAGGCATGCCAGACGTTCCTCCTCAGCAAAATTTGGAGGCTCACAAGCAGATTTCTTTACTTCTAAAAATGGGGGCTTTCCAGGGGGTCCCTCCGTCAGAAGTAGGCCTAGGATTTTATTCTCGCCTGTTTCTTGTACCAAAGAAAGGAAACACTTGGAGGCCAATTCTGGATTTGTCTATTCTCAACACATACCTGGACATTCCAAAATTAAAGATGTTAACTTTGCAGCAGCTTCTGCCTCTGCTAGGCAAAGATCACTGGATGGTAACTCTGGATCTCAAAGAGGCTTATCTTCACATTCCTATCAGGCCCAGCTGCAGGAGGTTCCTGCGTTTGGCTGGTACTTTTCATTATCAGTTCTCTGCATTGCCCTTTGGCTTATCTACTGCGCCCAGGGTGTTCACAAAGGTCCTGGCTTCGGTGATAGCCTTCTTAAGATTAAGGGGAATACAAATTTATCCTTATTTGGACGATTGCCTGATTCTTGCTCAAGACAAAGTCAAGTTACTTCACCATCTACAGTATGTTTTGGCAGTGTTAAGGTGCCTAGGGTATTCTGTGAACGAAACAAAGTCCAGTCTAGTACCCTCTCAGGACATGTGCTTTCTGGGTGTGAGACTGAAAACAGCCTCTCAGATGGCGTTTTGACCCCGGACAAACAAAGAAATCTTTCCCTTTACTTCCAGCTATTATCTCTATGGTCCAGGCTGACTGCAAGGACAGTCCTTCAGGCCTTGGGGTTCATGGCATCTTGTATTCTGGTGCTTCCCAATGCCAAACTGCATATGAGGAAGCTGCAATGGTATTTAAACAGCGTATGGACTCAACACTGCCACGATTTGGACACTGTCATTCAGATAATACCTTGCATCCAAAGGGAATTTTTGTGGCGGGCTCGGGAATGTCACCTAAACAAGGGACTCTCTGTGACCCAACCAGAGGCGAGTCAGATCTTAATGACAGATGCCTCAGACATGGCTTGGGGAGCACACTTCAATGGGAAATGGGTTCAAGACACGTGGCCTCCCAGACTACAACATTTGCATATCAACATGAAGGAGATGTTAGCAGTCCAATTTGCACTGATGGCTTTCAAGGATCTACTTCAACCAGGACAGGTGTTGATTCAAACAGACAACACAACAGTCATGTGGTACATCAACAAGCAAGGGGGAACCCATTCGTACCCTCTTTGCAGACGAGCTATGATTTTGTGGGAGACTGCTCTCAGTTTGCACCTCACTCTTCAGGCAAGGTTTCTGCCAGGAGCACAGAACTCCTTAGCAGATGTTTTGAGCAGACAGATGGTGGATCCCCACGAGTGGAAATTAGATCCTCATGTATTTCAACAGTTGACGGTGGCTTGGGGGACTCCAGACATAGATATGTTCGCTTCTCCACTAAATTTCCATCTGCCAAAGTTTTGCACAAAGATGTTTCACCCAAAAGCTTGGAAAGTGGATGCTCTATCATTCAGTTGGAACAACCTTCACGTCTATGCCTTTCCTCCTCTGCCTCTCCTTCCCAAGGTGCTCTTGAAGGTCAGACAGGACAAGCCTTGCATGATTCTAATAGCTCCAGATTGGCCACGTCAGCACTGGTACCCTTTGCTGAGGAGTTTAGTACGGGAGCCTCCTTGGCCTTTGCCATCAATTCCACACCTTTTGTCCCAGGCAAGCAATCATTTCCGCAATGTCAGGATTCAGTCCCTGCATCTGACAGCCTGGCGTATTCTGTTTTAGACCCTGGGGTCAGCTTCCTCAACAAGTTTTGAATGTCATTTTGGAGGCCAGACGGCCTAGTACAAGGAAAGTTTATGCTGATAAATGGAGGAGATTTTTTCTTTGGAGCAAAACAAAGAGCTTTGATGTTTCAGTGCCTAATTTGAGTGTTTCACTTCAGTATCTTACAGAATTATTAGACAAGGGTTTGTCTTTCTCCTCTGTAAAAGTTCATGCTGCAGCCATTTCTGCTCACTATGACTGTGACCCACCTTTATTCTCTCACCCTTTGTTTAAGCAATTTCTTAGAGGGCAAAGAACATAAGACCCCCAATAGAGCTCCTACTCCTTCCTGGGATCTCAATTTTGTGTTGGAAAAGCTCACTTTACCTCCTTTTGAACCTGCAGCTACTTGAGTTGAAGTTTTTGTCTTGGAAGACTGCTTTTTTGTTGGCCATTACGTCTGCTAGAAGGGTATCTGAATTACAGGCTCTAATGGCAGTTGAACTCTTCCTGATATTTCATAAGGATAGGGTATCCCTGCGTACTAACCCTACTTTTATGCCTAAAGTTGTTTCTAATGTGGCCTTAAACCAATCTATTAATTTGCCTACATTTTATGCTGATCCCCAAAATAAAGGGGAAAAAAATTTGCACTCTTTGGACATTCACAGGCAGTTACGTTATTATTTGAGCATAACTAAAGGGTTCAGGCAGTCTCAACAGTTATTCATTTCTTTTGCCTTGGGTTCACAAGGAAAACCTGTTTCAAAACAAACTATTTCTAAGTGGATTGGCCATTGTATTGCTTTTTGTTATTCTCATCATGGTAAGGAGGTTCCGGCTGGAATCAGACCTCATTCCACTAGGGCGACTGCCACTTCTACTGCTTTTTAAGGAGTAGCTACTAAGGATATTTTGGAGGCAGCTACTTGGAGTTCAGTGCACACTTTTTCTAAACATTACCATTTCCCTCTTTATTCCAAATCTAGGGCTGGGTTTGCCACTGCAGTTTTACAGGGCATGTTAGCAGCTCCCAATGCTTTCTGATTTTGCCAACCTCCCTTACCTTTGCTTTGGGATTCTACCCACAGGTTATGACTGCAGCAATGTGAGACGAAGAACATAGTACAGTTTTGTACCTACCATAAATGTAGATGTTTGAGGATCCACATTGCTGCAGTCCAATTTACCCTCCCTTCTTCCCCTCTGTAGTTTGGGGTGGCTGTGTGGCTTGTGGGGTAACTATTGTTTCTACATTGGTGATTGGGTATTTTTCTATTTTTGGCTATGGCCTTTCTTTTTTAGGCCTTCTGACATCTGGGGCAAGAAAGACTGAGGATATGGCGTCGGTCATGCGCTTTAGTACCACGGCGTACTGACGTCAGATCTGAGCGACCATGACCGACACCAGCCTAACACTTTGGTATTCGGGCCGACCGAGGACAGCGGACTACCCACAGGTTATGACTGCAGCAATGTGGATCCTCGAACATCTACATTTATGGTAGGTACAAAACTGTACTTTTTTCATTCCCTTTTCCCTTCTTCATCCTTGTTGGAGGAAGAAACTTCCTGATGTTCCACACAGAGGAAGAAAGCACCACAAGAAATAGCAAAGTTGCTAGAAAGTCATTTAAAAGTTCCCAACCAACCAGATAGGATTTACAACTTGCTCATGCTTCTTTTCAGTTCCAGAGAAAACATGGCCCTAAGACCCATTTTGCATCCAAGCAGTTTGAACCAGTATGTGAAGAAGACAAAGTTTTATATGATCACAGTTGTCTGTCCCTGCCCCTGTTCATAAGGATTACTTGGTGTTTTGTAGGCCTTCAGTATGTGTACTATCATATAAAAATAGACAATCCAGAAGGCATTCTTGGTTTTGGTTGGGAGCCGGAGCCAGATCCAGTCATTAACGATTCAGAGCTCTGCCCTTTGGACTCACCACAGCCCCCTGGGAGTTTACCAAATACGTGGCTGTAGTGGCACATCACTTGGTGCTCAAAGGATTCCAGGTATTTCTATATCTTGATGATTGGCTCCTCACTGCGCCATCCAGGCACCAACTTCAACAAGCCAGGGACAATTTGTTTCAGATTTGCAACACCTTGGGCATTTCAGTCAATCTTGCCAAATCATAGCTTGCTCCAGTTCATACCCTGTATTCATTGAAACACTTTTGAACACTACAAATCAGGTGGGATCTTTACCTTTTTACCGCATTGCTTGTTTAAAACATCTGGTACAGGATATCTTCTCTTATGCTTCTCCTCCAGTAAGGTTAGTGCTTCAAGCACTGGGATCTATGTCAGCTGTCATAGTACTGCTTCCCTTAGCACACTGCTTTGTGAATTCTCCAGTGGACCTTAGCTGTACAGTGGTCCATTCTACATCAGCCTGTCTTTTCAAATAAAACTAACCTAGGTTTGCAAACACCATATTCGTTGGTGGATTCAGTCCATCACTTTCTGAGCAGACATTTTGTTAAGAATCCAGTTGTCACAGTGACCATACACGCTTCCCAACTGGGGTGGGAGGCATTTCTTGGGTAGGACGGTCCAACGCATGTGGTTCCCCCAAGAGACCAAATTGTACATCAACCTTCTTGAGATGAGAGTAGTCCTTTTATTGTTGCGGGCATTTTAAGAATCTCTTTTTCTGGGGACTATTGCATTTCAGACCAACTACATGTCAGTAGTCTGGTACATAAACAAGCAAGAGGAACCTAATCCCCCCCCTGTGGAGAGAGGCCATGAGAGTTTGAGAATGGGCGATCTCTTCAGACTGCTTTCTAATTGCGACACCCACATTGAGGGAAGAAAATGTGCTGGCAGACAAACTAAGGTCTATTCTGATGCTTTACGAGTGGACTCTTAACTGGTCATTAGCGGATATGATCTTCAGGTGTTGGGGACAGTATTGCTGCGTCCTTTTTGCCTCTGCTGTTAAGTGCAGCAAGTACATCACTCTGATCCCCCTCAGGGGGGATCACCAAGATATGCTTAGCTTCATTCTCGGCCCTCTGGTCTACGTTATGCTTATCCTTCTGTTCCACTGATTTCAAAACTCTTACAGAAAGCAAGCAGGCTGAAGAGCTCCGTAATCCTCGTTGGCCCCTTCTGGCCTCACCAGGTTTGATTCCGTTTCCCACAATCTCATCTTTGTTATTCTCAGTGGTACTGGAGCTTCATCATGATCTTTTATCTTGCCCATCAGGGGTTCAGCATCCTAACCTTTTTGCCCTCAAGTTAACCGCATGGTTTCTTCACTTTCAGTAAGACTTACAGTCCAGGCTCTCTTCCCCACTTCACAATATTTTGGCTTAACAAAAAGCTTCCACCAAGAAAGTATATTGAAGCTAATGGAAAAGGTTTATCTGGGCTTCTGACCAAACCATAATCCCTTTTTTTGGACCCAACTTCTGTAATTTTTTCTTACATCCTTTTTTAATGAAGGGGACAGTTTTTCTAAGTTAATCTTCAGTTGGCAGCAATCTCAAATTTCCATTCTGGAAATAAATCTTTCTCCCTGGCTTCTTCCAGATTGTGTAAAGCCTTTTTGAAGGGCATTTTCTTCTCAGACCTCTATTAACTGATCCTTCAACACCTTGGGACCTTACTGTGGTTCTTCAGGGTTTAACTCCGAAACCCTTTGAACCGTCAGACAAATGTTATCTAAAATTTCTGTCATGGAAAATGGTGTTTGTGGTAGCTATAACTTCAGCGAAACTACAAACAGCCCCAGGGAGTTTACTAAATATGTGGCAGTAGTGGCACCTCACTTGTGGCTCAAAGGATTCCAGATGTTTCCATATCTTGATTGGCTCCTCACTTCCCTATCCAGGCATCAACTTCAACAAGCCAGGGACAGTTTGCTTCAGATTTGCAACACCTTGGGCATTTCAGTTGATCTTGCCAAATCACAGCTTGCTCCATTTCAGACCCTGTATTCATCAAAACTTTTTTGAACACTACAAATCAGGTGGGATCTTTACCTTTTGACCCCATTCCTTGTTTAAAACATCAGGTACAGGATATCTTCTCTCATGCTTCTCCTCCAGCAAGGATAGTGCTTCAAGCACTGGGATCTATGTCAGCTGTCATAGTACTGATTCCCTTAGCACACTTCTTTATGTGAATTCTCCAGTGGACCTTAGCTGTACAGTGGTTCATTCTACATCAGCCCCTATCTTTTCAAATAAAACTCCCCCAGGTTTGGTTTGCAAACACCATATTCGTTGGTGGATTCAGTCTATCACTTTCTGGGCAGACCTTTTGTTGTGAATCCAGTTGTCAGTGACCAAGCACGCTTCCCATCTGGGGTGGGGGACATTTCTTGGGAAGGACAGTCAGACAAATGTGATGTAAAATTTCTCTCATGGAAAACAGTATTTGTGGTAGCTATTACTACAGCAAAAAGAATTTCTGAACTCCAGGCTCTGTCAGCGAAGCCTACTTGTTATTTTTCATAAAGATAAGGTTTCTCTGTGGACTAACCCTTTGTGCTTAAAGTGGCTTCTGAAAATAACATCAACCAATGCATTAATTTAGCAGTCTTTTTTTTCCCAAATTTTTCTAGTAAGGGAGAGTAAATGTTACATGTCAGTGATGTGCACAGACAACTAAATTTTGTTTTAACAGAAAAAAACAGTTTAGGAAGTGACATCAGCTTTTCGTATCCTTTTCCTCAAATCACCTGGATCAGTCAGTTTCTAAATGTATGCTAGCTAAATGGGTTGTAGAATGAATTTCCTTGATTTACCCTCAAAAAGGTTTTGTCTTACCAAGACCTCCCTGAGTTCGTTCAACAATATCCTTGGCTATCTCATTGGTCTTTTGGTCAAGGACATCCATTGACTACGTCTGTGCAACAGCCACATGGCCCAAGGAAGCATACCTTTACTTCACATTACAAGTTGGACATCTTGTCTAGAAATAGAGCCTCCTTTGGTTTGGCAGTGCTGTGGAATATCCTTCCATGACGGCCACCCAAGGTTTACATAACTAGGGACTCTGTCCCATTAGTCAGGAAGAATGAAAAGGACAAAATCTGATTTATAAGTTGTGCACTCACCTTAACCAGACGTTGTACATTTTCATTATTCCTCACCTTCCCTCCCATCAGTCCCCATTCCTTTTTTATTCTGGCAGAACCTATTAGACTTTGTTTGGAGCCTACTATTCCAGGTTTGAGCCCAGTCATTATTTCTATCTATACTTTCTCTCTTGGACCAGAATGGGATTAGGCAGCAAACTCTATCTGAGGGTAATGGAGATGAAACAGAGTGTTATGGGTTGAGTGAGGAGCTCGAAAGCTGCATACAAAATCCATTGTATGCAGCAGAGTCTGATCCAAGGATGAGATCCGAATCAGTGAGGAAGAATGAAAATGGACAACGCAGATGCCTCGTTATGGTGAATACATAACATAATGTTTTCACTTAATTTATTTGGTATTTACTACTGATATAGCGTTTTTTTAATCATTAAATTGCAATTTTTTTTACAAAGTTTGTGTTTTCTGTGGAATTTTTATTATTATTTAGGACTAGGGAGTCTCTAATTTTTATGCTGTTTTAAAGGGTTTCTATTTGATTTAAGGGCATATGCTTGATTTTTTTGTCACCAATTGAGTAAGTGAATTTTACTTGGTACTCTGACTCTGTGCTGTTTACCCCACACTGTAGATGATGGAAGATGGCTTAACACAATTTAAACTATCTTTTATTAAATTTAGCCCTATTTAATGCGTGGGGGGATAGATTATATTTTCTGTTGTTGCTGCTCTTGGTCCTTAAGTGTCAGTGCATTATTCTGGCTGGTGTTTGTCCCCCGGCTTTGATGGGTCCTGATAGAGCTGCCTCTCCTCTTCAAATCCAGTTGCACCAGAAGCAAAACATTCCTCAGCCTACAGTCTGTTTCTGTCGTTGCCTTAAGTAGGCCTGCAGACCATTTACCTTTTTCCACAGTCACTGTCTGGTGTAAGCCTGCAACCCTCTGTGCTGTGGATGTTAGAAGCATCCTCCAGGACTGTTCTGATACTTGGTTCATGTACTGAAGAAACAAACCCTTTAGATGCAGGAGAGGCCAGGGTAAGAGTCCCTTGCCAGGAGTAGCACTTTGTTTTTAGCTATTTTGTCCTGTAGTGTAGTTCATAGTAAAAAGATAGAGGTTTTTACCATACCACAGTAAATCAGCGTATTATTGTGGAAAGAGTTGATATGATTTCCTTAGCCAAGAGTGTTTTTCAGTTGGCTAATCTCAGAGGCAGTGCTTCTGTACAGAATGACTACGGGGCTACCTTCTTTACAGATCAGTAGTCTAGTGCCACAGATTTTGATGGGGCCTCTGATGCAGATGGTAGTGAACACTCTGGTTCCATCCATTTGGATTCTTTGAAATGTGAACAGGTTCAGAAACCTAAGCAATTGTTCACCTTTCCCCAGATGCTAGCTAGGTTGAATTGTATTTGACTGGAGGCATTCTGGAATTCTACAGCGACTGGAAGAGTTTTATGATCTTAAAGATGAGATTCTAAATGTATTTGCTGTTCCTACTCTGTTATAGGTTTTAGAAGATGTCTATAAAACTGTGCAAATCCCCTGTGGGTAGTAAACCAGGTCCTTAAAAGGCTTTGAGGAAATACAAATGGGTACTCTGATCTTGCATTGCTTTGCTCCTTTGTTAGCTGAACCAGCTGCCATTTCTCTACCTGCCAACTCTTATAAGGGAACATTGGAGTCTTCTAACCCTACACTGCTGGATAAAATTGGCAGGTGGTTAGAATCTCAGGGAAAATAGTTGACTCAGTCTAGTAATTTAGTTTTGAAATTATTGGGGCTTCATGCAGAAATTTGTTTTGCATTTTACTTAAGTTTAGATGACTGCTGAATTTTTGCCTACCGAACAGAAGTGTTACATGAATGCCATTGTTTTTACTGTGACTCTGGTTTCAAAAAATAGTTTTAGGAGTGTCTTGCAAGGTGCTGGCACTATTTCTAGAAATGCTTTTGCAACTTTTGTATTGTAAAGGTATGCTTGGTTACATAACCAGAATTTTTCTTATGATATAAAAATGAGATTTTGAATTATTCTTCAAGTTCCCAATTTGTATTTGGTCATGCTATTACCCAGATTCTCCAACAATGAGATATGATGGAGGTAAAAATTTATATGCGAGGTATCTAGATTTTCATATTCCACAAGAAAAATAGATCTATATCTATATGTATTTGTAAGGTTTTCCACTCAGACTTTGGTCACAGTGAGGGAATGCCCCAGGATTTTGGGTCTTGAAGGCATCTGATTCTTATGATACCCCTGGCTAGACTCCACATGACCAAGGAAAAGGTTGGGTAAAACGCACAAACAAAATCAGCAAAAAAGCAGTGTGTTTTAAGCTGCTCCGAGGAAACAATTGCAGAAAACACAATATATCACTCTAGCTACTTTAATAATAATTTCTGTGCTTTTTCTAATTGCAAAACTTCATCTGAACCACTCCATATGAAAAAAGATAGTGATGGGTGAAATATCTTTGGTCCAAGCTTCAACGACCTTTATCTTTTCAAATCACAGTGCTGGGGTTTGTCAGAAAATAAATATTTTTGGGGACACAACAGATATCCTTTAATCCAAGTCTTCCCTTTTCCCTCCCTGCTCCAAAGCAGTCAGTCACCACACCACAGACACTTTGGACTTTGCTTTGGGAGCAGTTTTATGAGGGATAAAAGTACGGGGGGTGTTGGGATACCAAGGACAGATACAAGTACATAAATAACGTGATGCTTGCCCTGATCAAGGTACTCAACTCAACTCAAGTTGTTACAGACAATACCACAGTCACGTGGTACATCAACAAGTAAGGGGGACCCAGGTCATACCCAGCTTAGGATATAGCTTCACAGCTAAATCTCACTCTACATGCATCCTACGCCTTCAGAGCAAAGTTGTGTAGCAGACAAGCTGAGCCGGACTAGGCAAACAGTCATAAATAGAAACTAGATCAGTGGTTCTTCCAAGATTTGATCCTTCTGCAGGGAGTTCTTGAAGTTGGCCTTTTTGCTTCCACTCTGAACAGTTAGCTGGAAAGATTATTTTCCAGGGCTCCATGCAAGAATAACTTGGAGGACATTCCTTTTCTTTTCTTTGAACAGAAATGTTCCTGTATGCTTTTCCACTCTTTCCGGTAGTATCTAGGGTACTTCAGGAGATTCGGAAGGAATCCCCCAAGATCATTGTGTCGAGACTTTTCTGACCCAGACAACCGTGATTCTCCCTTTTCGAAATGGCCATGGGCAAATTACCAAGTGCTTCCTCACAGACTGGATGTACTCACACAAGAAAAGGGATGCTTGATGCATTGTGATGTCAGTCTTCTTCACTTGACTGCTTGGATAATCTGGTCTAATTCCTTTTAGGCACCTGTTTACAGAGGACGTGCAACAGGTACTAATGGAGGCAAGAGAGCCTTAGTCATACATTAGCAAATGAAAAAGGTTTTCTAGTTGTTGCCTGCAACTTAACCAGCACCTATTCAGGGCTAGATTTTATGGTTTTACAATATTTGTGAGAGTTGCTATCCTATGCCCTTGCTTATTCCTCTATCAAGGTTCATTTATTGACCATTTCAGCATGTATGCCCATGGATCCCCCACTTTCAAGACAGTCTCATGTGAAAATATTTTTGAAAGGGGGTTTTGCACAACAGGTCTTCAAGAAAACGAGTGTCCCTCCCCTTGATCTTCATTTTGCGATAGAGATGCTAACCATTTGAACCAGCTAATCTGTCTGATGTGAGGTTTTTAACATGAACAATTTTACTGATTGCTATGACCTCTGCGGGAAGGGTAGCTGAGTGACAGCCTCTTGTGGTGAGTCAACCCTACCCCTTTCCATAGAAACAGGGTTTCTTTGAGAAATATTTTTTTTATTCCTAAAGTGACATCATAGTTTACAATAAACCAACACTGTCCATTTTTCAGTTTTCTTTCGTGACCCTAAAAATGGGGAGAAATGACACTCCACACCTTGGCTGTCCACAGACTACTTTGATACTATCTTGACAGAAATACATTTTTCAGATTTTAGGATCAATTGTTTATTTGTTGTGAATGTAATAAGGGACAACCTGTGTCAATACAGACCATTTCCAAATAGTTGTCTAAGGCTATTACTTTTTTATACTCACCATAACAAATCTATTCCAGGCAGGGTAAAGGCCCATTCTACCAGAGCCTTGGCTTTATCTATGGCTGTTGGGGAATGATTGGATTCTAGAAGTATTTTAGAAGCTGCTTTTTGATCCTCTGTACATAATTTTACAAAACACTACGCTTCATTCCTCCTTTAGGTCCAGATCAAGCTTTGCTAAGAATAATTTCCAGTGACTCCTGAACTCTTCTCTTTTTACCTCCCAAACGTAGTTAGCTGTGGTAATATACCCATATAGCTAAGGCTAATGCAGCAGTGATCAATATGATGAACATAATGTAATATAATGAACATATAGAACAGCTGTGAAATATGAACTTACTATAACAGTAGTTTGAATGATCACTGTTGCAGTAGCTGTTCCTTCCCTCCACCCCCCTGGGTTTTGTGCATTTTTTATGCCAGGGTGTGGACATATTTTTGCCCCTAGCATTGTCCTTTCAGGGCTCAGCTTCCTTCTTTCTTCTGGTAGGAGAACTCTGAAGGGCTTTGCACCCATACTTGTCTTTTAGTTATAGTTTTGGTGTACGGAAGGTGCCCTTCTTGGCAGGATATAACCCATTTAGACTAATGCAGCAGTGTATTGCACTTTCGTTCCATTACTCCCTTCACAAGGTGTAAACTGGGTTGTTGAACTAGTTTCTACACCATAAAAAAGGGAAAGGATTTTACTCCAGAATCTTTTTGGTACCCAGAAGGAGCTATTGTGGAGAGTGGTGTTAGATTTGTCATATCTAAATGCCTTTATGAAAGTACCCAGTTTCAAAATACCTCCCCTGAAGACGGTCCTACCTTTTTATTGGACCACTGTTTCATGGTGGTGATACATTTGAAGGATGCTCATCACATGCAAGTTACTCCCAACTTTGTTAAATGTAAAAAGTCCCCTCTCACACCCTCACAAAGAATTGTCTTCCTACGGTGTGTGATGCGTGCAGAAAAAAGTATGGCCTTTCTACCAGAAGGCAAAGTTCTGACCAAGAACATTTTCAGGGGTTTCTCTCATCAAGAAACTGTCGTTGCAAGAGTTTCTCAAGCTAGACCTCATGGCGTCAGTGACCTCATGACACCACCAGGTAGATTCACCATGAGAGATTCAGTGGTACTTAAAATGATTGGGCTCAGCACCTAATCCCCTTGGATTTCCACATACCAGGGCTGGATTTTGTGAAACGAGTTAAAGTGAAGGAGGAATGAGATTTCTGTCAATGCAGACTCACCCTTCTCTCTCCAAACTCCAATATAGTCAATCCAGGCAGACCTGTCAAGTTTTGTATGTGGACTAGTCTCCAGGGGAGTTATAGTGCAAGGTGAATGGGGTGTTTGGACTCTTCAAAATACATAAATGTCAAGGAAATATTAACAGTGATTAAGATCTTAAATTTTCTTCACCACTTATGGTAACTAGGTCCCTTTTTTAGTGGTCACAGACAAAACTACAGTAATACGGTACCTGAAGAATCAAGAGGTTCATACTAGGTCCTTTCCTCTTTGCAGTTGGTATCAATGGCCCCTGAGCTAACCTTACAAAATTATCTTATGCTTCAGGCCTCATGCATCCCATCAGAGCAAAACCTAGTACCAGATATATTACTTGGATCCTGTATGCACCATCCTGAGTGGAGCTTCAGGACAGAAGTCTGTCTGGATTTCGCTCGTATATGGGGAACACCTCAAATGGATGTTCTTCATGTTTCACTGTTGCAGTCATTACATTTGGGTAATCTGCTAGCAGGTTGCCCTCAGTCTGCCTGAATTCCAAAGTCTTGGGTCCTGCGTCGGTTGCTGTCTCCTCTTCCATGACGTCAGGTCGTCCGGGGTATAAAACATGCAGCCTACGCCATTTTCTTTAGTCTTTCTTGCTGCGCGGTGCCCAAAGCAGAAGAATTTTGCAAGTGCCGGTTGGCCGACTACTGAAATATTCGAATTTGAGTTTCAGAACCGAAGTCTTCACTAAAGCTAAGTACCCCGTGGGGGAAACTTTTTTCTTGCTCCATACCGATGTCAGAAAGTTAATTGTATTACTTGTGGGAAGCAAATACCTCATAAGGATTTCCATTTATACTGTATTCTTTGCCTAGGCCCTGATCACAATGTGCCTGGCTGTCGGTTTTGTGCTAGATTTAACCAACGCACTATTAAGCGTCTGTATATTTTTGCCTCAAAGTATTTTGGAAACAGATTTAACTACCCAAAAACGTCATCGGATAGCAAGCCGACTACCGGAGTACATAAAAAATGCAAAGAAAAGGACAGAGAGACAGTAGAGGTCCAAAACCGATGACAAAGCTTCTCCTAAGCCAGTCGCCGGTACTCTGGCGCTTTCACAGCCCCTGATACCCGCTACTTTTGAGTCGCAGGCCCCTACCGACACCCATGTGGAGTCCGGCATGCCGCAAGATACTCATAGTATTGGACCCATGGATGTATCTCCCTCGGATGGGTCCAGAGCTGCTGAGCAGGCACCGGCTTCTGAGGGTGTATTCAGACATCAACATTTTTAGATAAAACCGACGACAGCTGCAAAATCAAAGACAAAATCAACTTCTAAAACTAAAAAAACTGGCGCATGAGCCACGTGCACAGGCCTCTATGCCTAAAAAACAGATGATCAAAATGGCTGAAGTCCTTATTACCTTGATCAGGGGTGCCCATCCCCCTCCAGATAAGAGGCCTAGGCAAGACGCTGATTATGAATCTTCAGATCAGGTTTCTATTTCTTCTGATTCCTCTTCTGATCAGGAATCATCTATACCTCCGTATGAGGATTCAGATGCAGAGAGGAGTCTATACTATCTGCATCACCTCTTGAGGATTATTCATTTGGCGAAACCTTGCATACTCTGAGGGAGCATTTTCTCTGGGAAAGTCAAGATTTCTCAGAATCAAAAATGAGACTCTGGGATTTCCTTCTCCCTCAGCACAGGCCTTTAGCCATACCCCCTGTTTTAGACATTGTGGATGTGTTTTCGGAGTCAAGCTTGACCCCTGACTCCTTACCTCCGGCTCCTAGCAAGCCTGACAGATATTACAGGGTACCTGACTCACATAAATTTTTATTTAGAAAGCCTGCTGCTGGTCCTAAAACTATTTCACAGGGTCCAAAGGGAGTTAAGGCCTCAACAGCAAAAAATCCTACCCCCTCTGACAGAGATTCAAGGGCACTGGATAGATGGGGAAAAAAGGTTTACACATCTGCATCCTTGGCAATCGGGGCCTTAAATTGTCAATTTCATATGCTCAAGTATCGACAACATGTTATGGGATTGCTGAAACAGAAAATTATGTTGATTTCTGAATGTGCAGAAAATAAAGAATTGCAGGATTTATTGCATGCAGCTGAACAGGTTGGAAAGCATACTTTGCAATGTGGTTTTGATTCCTTAAAGGCCACCTGCAGGGCCGCAGTTACTGGATCTGTGATTTTTGAGGCATGCCTGGCTAAAGGAACAAAATTTGCCTGATCATGTTAAAGCTAAATTGCTAGATGCACCTTTACAGCATGATACTCTATTTGGTATTAAGGCAGAAGATGTTTTAAAGAAAATGGAAGATAAAGCTGTCTATGGAAACTGTAAAAGACCTCTTACAAGTGCAGCCACCAAGATTCAGTAGACACTGGCCTACAAAAAATTGGTCCTTTCCTCTGTCATACAGAGCTCAAAGAGGCAAATCCAGACGCCCTAAGGGTTCCAGATACCGGGCACAAGATTCATACAGGTCAAAGCAATGGGGTGCTTCTACCTCCAAATCAGGAGGAGATAAAGAGCAAACCAACAGAAAACAGTCCCAATGACTTCCCTCTGCCTGCACCAAGCACTTATTTTTTGGCAGCACCCTTAGGGGGAACATTAGCACTTTTTGCTCAAAATTGGCAGTTAATAACCCAGGACAAGTGGGTGCTAAACATAGTATCATAGGGATACAGATTCCATTTCCATACTCTGCCAATGGCAAACGGATGACCAGATCTTCCAAAAAACAAATGGGCAGTGTCACAGAAACAGGTTACTTCCATCATGGATATGGGGGCCATTCAGCCAGTACCAGAACAGGAAAAAGGACAAGGTTTTTACTCTAGTCTGTTCTTGGTACCCAGAAAGGACCAGGCCTAGCGGCCATTACTGGATTTATCGATTTTGAACACATACCTGGACATTCCAAAATTCAAAATGCTGACTTTGCAGCAGCTTCTGCCCATGCTGGGCAAGAATTCTTGGCTGGTGATATTAGACCTAAAAGAGGCATACCTGCATGTCCCAATAAGACAGTCACGGAGAAGATACCTCTGATTCAAGGCTGGCTTAATGCATTACCAATTCTCTGCAGTGCCTTTTGGCTTATATACTGCGCCCAAGGTCTTTACAAAGTGCCTGGCACCAGTAATTGCATTTTGCAGACAAAGAAATATTCAAATATATCCTTACTTGGACGACTGTCTCATTCATGCAGAGAACAAGGACATTCTTCTTCAACACCTGGCATTTGTGAAAAGGCTTCTAACAAGCCTAGGGTACACAATAAACGAAAAGAAATCACAACTGGTACCCTCTCAAAAGGTAACATTCCTGGGTGCAAGCTTGAATACAACTGCCCAGATGGCTTACCTCACGCCAAATAAGCAAAGGCACCTGACTACTTACTTCAAACTGATGGCAACAAAATCCCAGTTATCTGCAAGACAAATTCTGCAGGCTTTGGGCTTCATGGCATCCTGCATCCTACTGTTTCCATATGCAAGACTGCATATCAGGAAACTTCAATGGTACATAAAAAGTTTGAGTCAACACTGTCACAGTCTGGAAACAATGATTCCTCTCATTCCCTGCCTACAACAGGAGTTTCTATGGTGTGCAAGTTATGTCACCAAAATGTGGGCGGTCTTCCACTCTACCCACTGCCAGCCAAACCTTAACAGACGCCTCAGACTATGCCTGGGGGGCCCACATGGCGGTAAGATGCATTCAGGGTATATGGACCCCAAAACAAATGCATCTACATTATCAACCAGAAAGAGATGCTAGCTGTTCAAAATGCTCTAACAGCCTTCAAGGACTTTCTTCATCCAGGACAACTACTGATAAAGATGGACAACACCACGGCCATGTATAAACAAGCCGGGGGCCACACACACATACCCCCTTTGCAGATTAGCCATGGCACTGTGGGACACAGCTTTGACTTACCAAATACATCTTCAAGCTCAATTTCTGCCAGGAAAGCAAAATACTCTGGCAGACGATTTAAGCAGAAACCTTATGGATCCTCACGAGTGGAAACTAGATCCCCAAGTTTTCAGCATAACAAAGAATTGGGGGAGTCCAGACATAGATCTATTTGCCTCTCCTCAGTATTATCAATTGAAAAGATTCTGCACAAGGACTTATCACAGACAAGCATGGAAGGTGGACGCCCTATCCTTCAGTTGGAAAAACCTATCAGTTTATGCCTTTCCTCCTCTGCCTCTTCTTCCCAAGGTGCTCCTAAAAGTCAGACGAGAAACCAAAGATGATACTAATTGCCCCGGACTGGCCCCGTCAGTACCGGTACCCAATCCTAAGGAACTTTTCTCAATACGCAGCTTAGACCTTCCCTCAAAGACCTCAACTACTGTCCCAGCAAAACGATCCGATCCTGCAGTTAACTCCAGACACTGAACCTGGCAGCATGGCTGATCATGTAGTTATACAAACACCACCTCTCAGTAAAGCTATGATGGGTGTCATTTTGGAAGCCAGAAGACCTAGTACTAGAAAATCTTATGCTGATAAATGGAAGAGATTCTGTGCTTGGAATCAAGCACAAGGAACTGATGCAGCAGAACTAAATATTCCTCAGATATTACAATACTTGACTGAGATGCTTGATAAAGGCCTATGTTTCTCATCAATTAAAATCCATGCCTCTGCCATTTCGGCTCATTACAATACAGAGCCACCAATCTTTTCTCATCCTCTACTAAAGCAGTATCTTAGAGGAGCCAAAAATGTAAGGCCTCCTAGATCATCACCAATACATGCATGGGACCTCAATTATGTGTTGGAAAAGCTCACCCTGCCTCCATTTGAAACCGCTTTTACCACTGATATAAAATTCTTATGGGAAACAACTCTGCTACTAGCAATTACTGCAGTAAGAAGAGTTTCAAAGCTACAGGCTCTCATGGCTGTAGAGCCTTTTATCATATTTTACCCAGACAGGGTGTCTCTGAGGACAGATCCTACATTTATGCCTAAGGTGGTTTCCAGTGTGGCTCTTAGGTTCATAGGTTCATACTAGGCTATCTGCCAACCTTTTATCCAAATCCGCAGAACAAGGGGGAGAAAATTCTGCATTCCTTGGATGTACACAGACAGCTAAGATTCTACTTGAGCAGGACTAAAGCTCTAAGAAAGACTGAGCAATTACTAGTGGCATATGCTGCAGGATCAGAAGGAAAGGCTATTTCAAAGTGGATAAGCCACTGCATTCGTTTCTGCTACTTACACCATGGTAAAACCTTTGCCCAAGGGCATTAGGTCTCATTCCACCAGAGCTGCAGCTACTTCAGCAGCCTTTCTCAGAGGAGTACCAACCAAAGACATTCTAGAGGCTGCTACTTGGAGTTCTGTTCACATCTTTACAAAGCATTATCATTTGCCTCTCAACCCTAAGTCCAGGGCAGGCTTTGCCACTGCAGTTCTGCAGGGCCTTATAGCCACACCTAATGCTGTTTAGCTCCAGCCACCCATCCATAGCTTTGCTACTCTACCCAAATGTAATGACTGCAACAGTGAAACACAAAGAACATAGTACAGTTGTGAACACTTACCATAAATGTAGATGTTTGAGTGTATTAACTGTTGCAGTCCAGGTTACCCTCCCGCCATCCCCCTTTCATTCTGGAGTTTATCTTTCTCTTTTCTACAACCTACGTGGTGTATTTGCTTTTAGATGGATGTAAAATTGATATTGATGCATGTGTGTGTGTGTGTGTGTGTGTGTATATATATATATATATATAGTTATATAAATAGTTGGTCTCTATCTTTCTATATGTGGCTATTTGAACCATTTTTTCATCCATGGGCTCTTCAGTCAATTGGTTTTATTTCCTTGCCCAGGAATTTGGTTATTTGGTGATCATTAGCAGCAACTGCAACTGTTCTGCTTAGTTTAGCCAGCTTTCTCGTATCAGCCTGGTATATGCCCTTAAGGCTGATATCGAGATAAGATAAAAATTAATAATAACAAAAAGTTTGGTCTTGTGGCAGGAGTATGTGAGGTTAGGTACTTCTTGAATTAGCCTGTAGTTTTTGGCTAGGTATATTTTATATAAATACATACATGTTTTTAGATATGTTTTAGATATGTTTTATGTCCTTTTAGATATATATATGTTAATAGTAGGTGTCGTTGATTCTGCAATGTTTTTATGAAAAGACTTTGTGATTTTGTAGGCCTGTTGCAATGAATTATAGTGGTGGTGTCACCTTTAGTTAATATGTGATTTAATGACAGCAGGAAACACGCCTCCTAAGGTCATTGTCATTGGCTGAAGAGCAGGATATCCTGTATTTAAACTTCCTGCTCTCAGTTTTTACTGTTTGTCTGATGAAGCGGCAGTTACATGTCGTGAAAGCTTACAATAAACTGTGGATTTACTACTTGACCGAATGGTTTTGAACATTACTTGATTGCAAGACTAGAACAACTTTGAACATTTGTTTCTTGGTACAGCAGAATTGTTTTTTCGTTGATTTAGTGCGTGGTTCTGTGAGTATTTGCACTACAATTTCATAAGACTATCAGCATTTGGCGTTTCCTCCTTAGAATACGTAGAGACATATTTTTGATAGTGAAGATCTGCAGTACGTACATTTTGGCTTCTTCCAACCTGGGTTTTTGGTTTACTTGCATTTACTTTTTGCTGGGATTTGGTCTTCAAGGAGGTTTCTGTTTTTATATATATATATATATATATATATATATATATATATATACACACACACACACACACACACACACACACACACACACACACACACACACACACATACACATACATATTTTTGCTACCTTTTTGGGGGCACCTGACATCTGGGGTAAGAAAAACTAAAGAAAATGGCGTCAGCTGCATGTTTTATACTCCTTACGACCTGACATCATGGAAGAGGAGACGGCAACCGACGCAGGACCCAAGACTTTGGAATTCAGGCCGACTGAGGGCAACCTGTCAGCAGATTACCCAAATGTAATGACTGCAACAGTGAATACACTCAGACTTCTACATTTATGGTAAGTGTACACAGCTGTACTTTCTGCTTGCCTCCTTCCAGAACATACAGTTGGAAAAATTCAGTTCCAGGCATTCTTGCAGCCATACTTGAAGGACAGAACCACTCATTTCCTTGGATATGAATGTTCCATTATGCATTTACACCATTTCCACTATTACCCAAGGTACATTTGAAGAGTCAGAAGGAATTACCAAAGGGTTATGTGGTTGACCCCTTTTGTCCCTTGGAAAGTTGGTTCTCCCTTTAATGGAATTGGCCAAGGGCAATTACCACAGGCCTCTTCACATTATGGGTCTACTCACACAGTGTCAGGGGTGAGTGATGTATCCCAACTTAGAACAATTGCTACTTACAGCTTAGATGATTCTATCTTTTATTTATTTATTTACATTTGTTGACCGGGAGAGTCCGTCTAGACGCAGGTGCGTTTTCAGTGGAGGCCCGGGGAGAAAAGCCCCACATTCAAATGTTAGACATTATACAATTTGAGAAATATATAATTTAAAAAAATATAGATATTGTTACAGCTGTAGAGCATAATACAAGATTAAAACAAAGTTGTGAAACAGCTGTAGAACAAAAATAGAAGTTTAAACCATAGTGATAGATGTTGAACATAGTTACAGATGTAGAACATAATTCATCAGTAGACAGCTGAAACAAGTTTGTGAGGTACATAACAGACATTGTTGCAATAAGAAGTTCTTATTGTATAGTAAGTAGGTTAAAGAGCAAACAAGCTTGCTGTTACCAAGGTAGTTTAGTGGGGTGCAGAGAGAGGTAGTGGATTGGTGGAGTGGGTGCTATTTTAGGGAGAGTTGCAAGGGCATATTTTGCAAGTTTTTAGGTGCACTTTTAGTAAAGATTTGAAGTGGGTGGAAGATGTTTCAGAGGTAATTGAGGGTGGGAGGGAGATGTTCATCATGTTTCACTGTTGCAGTCATCACTGTAGGGTTCTCCCCTGCAGGCAGACAGTCCCCGGTCGGCCAGAATCCCAAAGTATGGGTCCGTCGTCGGCTGCTCAGCCATGCTCCCTGACGTCAGTGTGCCAGGAGTACAAAGCTGGCAGGAGACGCCATGTTCTCCAGTCTTTCTTGCCGTGCGGTGAAAGCAGTTCACAAGTGCCGGTTGGCTGACTCCTGACAATTTTTCGCACTTCAGTCCGAAGACTTACTACTTCTACTCAAAGCTAAGTACCCCGTTGGGAAAACTTTTTTCTTGCTCCAGTCCGATGTCAGAAAAAGTTAGTAATTGTATTTCTTATGGGAAGCAAATACCTCATAAGGATTTCCATTCTTACTGTATTCCTTGCTTAAGCCCTGACCACGACGTAGCTAGTTGTCGGTTTTGTGCTAGATTTAACCAACGTACTGTTAAGCGAAGGTATGATTTTGCATTTCATTATTTCGGTAGGCGATTTAATTACAAATTGTCTGACACTCTTCCGACTACCGGAATTCACAAATGACGCAAGGATAAAGACAGGCCTCCGAGGTCCAAAACAGACAACGTTTTACAAGCAGAGCCAGCTTCTGGTTCGGCCGTCATCAGTGAGGCGCTTTCGCAGCCCCTGTCGTAGGCCATTTCGGAACAGATTGCTGAAACGGACTATCACGAGGAACCTTCTAGGCTTTTGAGTACTTCAGCTGCAGGACCTTCGGACAATGCTCCATCGGATGGGTCCAGAGCCGCTGTGCAGGTACCAGCTTCCGAGGGGGTTTTCAGGCCTTCTGATAAAGGCAAAGCCAAAGACAAAGGCAAAGACTCCTTCCAAATCTAAGACTTAAGTCCAGGCCTCTTCTGATCCGGGACCCAAATCCCAAAAACAGTTACTTAAGATGGCGGAGGACTTGCTTACCATGATTAGGGGTTCACATCCCCCACCAGATAAAAGGCCAAGGCAGGAATTGGATTATGACTCTTCTGATCAGGCATTTATTTCTTCAGTGTCTTCCTCTGACCAGGATTACTCTTTCCGTACTTATGAGGATTCTGATGCTGTGGAATCCATTCCTTCAGCTTCTCCCCCTGAGGATTTTTCTTTTGGGGAAACTTTACATGAAATAAGGGAACATTTTCACTGGGAAGGACAGGAATACTCGGAATCTAAGAGATGACTTAGGGATTTTCTTCTTATTCCCCAACATAGACCCCTGGCTATTCCTCCTAGTTTGGAAATTGTGGATGATGCCTCCTCTGAGGCTAATTTAACTCCTGACTCTCTTCCTCCAGCCCCTGCTAAGCCCGACAGATATTATAGGGTCCCTGATTCTCACCAGTTCCTATTCAAGAATCCTATTGCTGATCTTGAAACAATTTCTCAGGGCCCTAAGGGGGTTAAAGCCGCTTCTGCTAAAAACCCCATTCCGACAGATACGGATTCCAGAGCTTTAGAGAGATGGGGCAAAAAAGTTTACACTTCTGCAACTTTATCAATTAGGGCTTTAAACTGTCAATTTCATATGCTAAAGTACCAGCAATTTCTACTGTCTGTTATGAAACAAAAGCTAGCTTCCATTTCCGCATGTGCAGATAGTAAGGAATTACATGATTTGATGCATGCCACTGAACAAGTAGGGAAGCATGGTTTACACTGTGGTTTTGATGCCTTGGAGGCTTCTTGTAGGGCTGCTGCCTCTGGCACAGTCATTAGAAGGCATGCTTGGTTAAAGGAACTAAACTTACCTGATCAAGCGAAAGCTAAGTTACTGGATGCACCTGTTCAGCATAATGTTTTGTTTGGGTCTAAGGCTGAAGAGGTGATAAAGAAAATGGAGGATAAGGCAAAATCCATGCAAACAGTTAAGGATTTCTTACAAGTACAACCCCCCAGATTTAGTAGGAATTGGCCAACAAAAAATTGGTCCTTTTCCTATTCAGACAGGCCTCAGAGGGGTAGATATAGACGCTCCAGAGGAAGGCCACAAACGCAGACCTCCTACAGACCAAGACAGTGGACTGCTTCCACCCCTAGGGGTGGAGAGGACAGGCCTCAAACTCATAGAAAACAGGCTCAATGACTCCCCTGCTGAGCTGCAGGAACTTCTTTCCCGGAAGCCCCTCTCGGAGGAAAACTCTCTTTTTCACCTAAATTGGACTTGCATAACCCAAGACAAATGGGTTTTGGATGTGGTTTCAAGAGGTTACAAATTCGACTTTCATACCCTACCAAGACCAAACGGATGGCCGGACCTACCAAAACACCAATGGTCAGAGGCCTTAAACCTGGTGGAAGCTCTCATGGCTGTGAGGGCCATAGAACTGGTTCCAGTTTCAGAAATGGGGCAATGTTTTTACTCCAGGCTTTTTCTAGTCCCCAGAAAGCAAAATTCATGGAGACCCATCCTGGATCTATCCGTCTTGAACACTTTCCTGGAGATACCAAAATTCAAGATGCTTACTCTGCAGCAGCTACTGCCAATGTTGAGCAAAAATGCATGGATGGTAACATTGGATTTAAAGGAGGCTTACTTACACATTCCTATCAGACAGGAGTACAGAAAATACCTCAGGTTCAAGGCCGGCTCGAGGCATTACCAATTCTCTGCGTTGCCCTTTGGATTGTCTACTGCACCCAGGGTCTTCACCAAATGCCTGGCACCAGTAGTAGCTTATTGCAGACTCAAGGGAATTCAAATTTACCCTTATCTGGACGACTGTCTTATTCAAGCAGACAGCAAGGATGTCTTACTCCAGCATCTAGAATTTGTTCAGAATCTTCTCAAGTTCCTGGGATTCACTATGAACATGAAGTCAAATTTGACACCCTCACAACAGATAACTTTTCTGGGTGCTCTTCTAACCACAACAACCCAGATGGCATTTCTGACATCCGAAAAACAATTACAGCTGGCTTCAACTTTCAAAACCTTGGCGTCACTAACTCCGCTATCTGCAAGGAAATTCCTGCAGGCATTGGGTTACATGGCCTCCTGCATCCTTCTCATACCATACGCAAGACTACATGTGAGGAAAATACAGTGGTACCTAAAAAGTGTATGGTCCCAGCATTGCCACAGTTTAGACACACAGATCACCGTCCTGCCTTGTCTACAAAAGGAAATCCTTTGGTGGACCAAGGCATGTATTCACAACAAAGGGAAAGCCTTCAGTCTGCCTCCAACCAGCCAGATACTAACCACGGACACCTCAGATTACGCATGGGGAGCCCATTTGCAGGGAAAATGTCTGCAAGGCTTTTGGACAAAGGATCAGAAGCACCTGCATATCAATTTAAAGGAAATGTTAGCTGTTCAGAACGCTCTTGGCCTTCAGGGATCTTCTACACCCAGGACAACTACTGATACGGACAAACAACACCACAGTTATGTGGTACATAAACAAGCAAGGGGGTTCACACTCCTACCCCCTTTGCAGACTAGCCATGACTCTATGGAACACAGCTCCAGCTTGCAAAGTGGACCTACAAGCTCAGTTCCTACCAGGGAAACAAAACATTCTGGCAGACATTCTGAGCAGGAACCTGTCAGACCCACACGAATGGATGCTGGACACCAAAATATTCAAGATAATTACAGCAGTCTGGGGCTGCCCACACATAGATCTTTTTGCATCCCCTCCTCAACCATCAATTATGGATTTTTTTGCACAAGGACATTCCACGAGCTAGCATTGAAAGTGGATGTACTATCATTCATTTGGAGAAACCTCTCTGGGTTTGCCTTCTCGCCTCTACCTCTTCTTCCACCGGTGTTATTAAAGATCAAGCAGGACAAGCCCAAGATGATAATTTAACTGGCCCCAAATTGGCCTCGACAATTTTGGTACCCAATACTGATGAATCTTTCACAGGAGCCCCCTTGGGTTTTACCTCAGACTCCAAATCTTTTGTCCCAACACCAGGGTCAAGTTCTGCACTCTCATGTCAAAACTCTCAGCTTGACAGCCTGGCTAATTCAGGGTCTATGATTAATCCTATCCTTCCCAAACAGGTTATGGATGCCATTTTAGAAGCCAGACGCCCTAGCACTAGAAAATCTTATGCAGGAAAATGGAAAAGATTTTGCACCTGGATGCATGATCAGGATTATGATCCTCTTACTCCTAATATTCCTCTGATTTTACTATACTATACCTGACAGACCTGTTACATAAGGGTCTCTCCTTCTCTTCCATAAAGATTCATGCCTCAGCTATCTCTGCTCATTATAATACAGACCCTCCAATCTTTTCCCACCAACTCATGAGACAGTTTTAGAGGAGCTAAGAATTTAAGGCCCCCTAGATCACCACCTATTCCTGCCTGGGATCTCAACTATGTTTTGGAAAAACTCATTCTACCTCCTTTTGAGCCTGCTGCCACATCTGACATCAAGTTTTTATCATGGAAGACAGCCATCCTGTTAGCTTTGACTTCAGCCAGGAGAGTTTTGGAGTTGCAAGCACTCATGGCTGTGGAACCTTATATTATTTTTCACCAAGACAGAGTGTCTTTAAGGACTAATCCTACTTTCATGCCTAAGGTGGTTTCCAAAGTGGCTTTAAATCAAACTATTCACCTGCCAACTTTTTTCACCAATCCTCAAAATAGGGGGGAAAGGATCTTGCATTCCTTGGATGTACACAGACTACTTCGTTTTTACCTGGATTAAACCAAGAACATCTGGAAAACAGAACAATTGTTGGTCTCTTATGCTTCAAATTCCCAAGGCAAAGCCATTTCAAAACAGACCATTTCTAAATGGATCGCTCATGGAATCAGATTTTGTTACTCTCACCATGGAAAGCAAATCCCAGGAAGTATTAGAACTCACTCTTCCAGGGCTGCTGCTGCTTCAGCTGCCTTCTTCAGGGGAGTACCTACCAACGACATTTTGGAAGCTGCAACTTGGAGTTCGGTGCATACATTTCTAAGCACTACAATTTACCTCTCTACTCTAAGTCTAGGGAAGGCTTTGCTTCTGCAGTCTTGCAGGGCCTTCTAGCCGCTCCCTCTACTTTATGACCACCTCCCTTTTCTTCTGCTTTGGGATTCAACCCTACAGTGATGACTGCAACAGTGAAACATGATGAGCATAGTACAGTTGTGTACACTTACCATAAATGTAGATGTTAGAGTGTCTTCACTGTTGCAGTCTGGGTTACCCTCCCTCCTGTCCCCTATTACTCTTTCTTTTGTTCCCTACTTCACCCGTCTTCTGAGGTGTATTTGCAAAGGGTATGGGGTTAGACTCATTTTTGGACACCTGACATCTGGGGCAAGAAAAACTGGAGAACATGGCGTCTGCTGCCAGCTTTGTACTCCTGGCGCACTGACGTCAGGGAGCATGGCTGAGCAGCCGACGCCGGACCCAGACTTTGGGATTCTGGCCGACCGGGGACTGCCTGCCGGCAGGGGAGAACCAGACTTTGGGATTCTGGCCAACCGGGGACTGCCTGCCAGCAGGGGAGAACCCTACAGTGATGACTGCAACAGTGAAGACACTCTAACATCTACATTTATGGTAAGTGTACACAACTGTACTTTCTGTAATTTGGCTTTAGCACAGGAGAGTAATGCTTCTTCAGCAGAGTTATTGGCTCATGTGACTTGTAGAAGGTTTTTGTTGCTGGATGTTCTTCATCTCACATTGCTGCAGTCCTTACTTATGGGTAGTCCGCTGTCCTCGGTCGGCCCGAATACCAAAGTATTAGGCTGACGTCGGTCATGGGCACCTAGATCTGACATCAGAGCGTCAGGGTATAAAGGCGCATGACCGACGTCATATCCTCAGTCTTTTTTGCCGCATGGTCCAATGCAGAAGCAGAGTTGCAAGTGCCGTTCGGCGTTCTGAAATTTTTCGTTTTCGGAGTTTCAGACCGATACCAAGTTGGGCTAAGTACCCCGTTGGGGAATATTTTTGTTTTTTCTTGTCTCAGTTACTTACCGGATGTCAGAAAAAGTGAATAATTGTATTTCTTGTGGGAAACAGATACCGCATAGGGATTACCACTCGCTTTGTATTCCTTGTTTGGGACCGGAGCACGACGTAGTCGGGTGTCGGTTTTGTGCTAGGTTTAATAAGCGCACTATAAAACAGAGGTTAGATTGCGCTAGGTTAGTCTTTGGCAAGAGGTGTAATTATAATATGCCGTCGAATGTTCCGACGCCTGCTTCTACTAAGAAGCGCAAAGACAAATCTTTAAAGCCTAGGCAGGATGATTCGTCCGTTTCGGACGCCGGACCTTTAGAAGCTACAGCTGAACAGGTGGATCCGGCTGAAGTTTCTGTTGAGTCCCAGGGGGAAACTTTGATTTTACAAGATGTGGCCTCTCAGGAGGCAGGCCAGGCTGAAGGGGCCTCTCAGGTTACTATTCTCCCTTCTATGCCTAAGGTGGTTAGGCCTTCTGCTACTGTTTCTAAGGCTCCTTCTAAGGGCAGGTCTGTTTTGCCTTCCTCTGGTGTCAGTTCTGGTTCTTCAGGGTCTGTGCCTAAAAAGCACATGCTTAAAATGGCAGAGGATTTGATTACTTTAATTAGAGGTTCTATGCCCCCTCCTGATAAGAGGCCCAGGATGGAGCCAGAGTCGGAAAGTTTGGAGCAGGCCTCAGATGATTCAGAGTCTTCTACTGAGGACATTCAAGATTTCCCTCCTTATTCTGTTTCTGATGCAGAGGATTCCACTCCTTCTGCTTCTCCTCCAGAGGATTTTTCATTTTCAGAAACTCTGCATTCCATGAGGGAGCATTTTAAGTGGGAGGGACAGGATTACTCTGATTCCCGGAAGAGGCTTAGGGAGTTATTGTTTTTACCACAGCATAGACCCTTAGCTATACCTCCGGTTTTGGATGTTGTTTCAGATGTTTTCTCTGAAGCTTCCCTTAATCCAGATTCTGTGCCTCCTGCCCCAGTTAAACCGGACAGGTATTACAGGGTGCCTGAGGCTCATAAATATCTGTATAAGAGTCCTAGGGCAGACCCAGAAACTATTAGTCAGGGGCCTAAGGGTGTTAGAGCCTCTGTTGTTAAGAATCCGGTTCCTCTGGATAAGGAAGCTAGAGCTTTGGATAGATGGGGTAAGAAGGTGTATACCTCTTCTTCTTTAGCAATGAGAGCTTTGAACTGCCAGTTTCATATGTTGAAGTATCAGAATTTCCTCCTTTCTCAGCTAAGATCTAAAGTGGATGCTTTGGCAGAGGGCATAAAGTGTAAAGAATTGCAGGATTTAGTGCATGTTTCTGAACAGGTGGGTAAGCACTCTTTGCAATGTGGTTTTGATGCTTTACAGGCTTCTTCTAGGGTGGCTGCCACTGGTTCAGTCATTCGTAGGCACGCCTGGCTTAAGGATCAGAATTTGTCTGAGCATGTTAAGTCTAGAATTCTGGATGCCCTTTGCAGTCTGAAGTTTTGTTTGGTCCTCCTGTGGAGTCAGTCTTAAAGAAAATGGAAGACAAGGCTAAGTCTATGCAGACTGTTAAAGATTTTTGCAGGTACAACCTCCAAAGTTTAGTAGAAATTGGCCTACTAAGGGGTGGACGTATCTTCTGATTCTCAGTCTAGGGGTAGATCTAGGCGTGGTAGGGGCAGAGCTCAGAGTACCTTCAGGCCGAGACAATGGAGTTCGCCTGCTCAATCTGCTGGTGAGGGCGGGCCAGTCCTTTCGTAAACAGGCCCAATGACCTGCATTTTCAGCTGCCAGATTCCTCTTGCCTGGCAGCTCCTTTGGGAGGAAAGTTGGCTCTTTTCAAGCAAAATTGGCATTTAGTCACCCAGGACAAATGGGTATTGGACATTATAAACCGAGGTTACAAGTTCTATTTCCATACCATGCCTCCTTTCAAAGGCATGCCAGACGTCCCTCCTCGGCAAAGGATAGAGGCTCACAGACAAATTTCTTTACTTCTTCAAATAGGAGCTATACAGCCAGTTCCTCTGTCAGAAGTGGGCCTAGGATTTTATTCTCGCCTGTTTCGAGTTCCAAAGAAAGAAAACACGTGGAGACCAATTTTGGATTTATCTATCCTCAACACTTACCTGGACATTCCAAAGTTCAAGATGCTGACTTTACAACAGCTTTTACCTCTGTTGGGAAAAGATCACTGGATGGTTACTCTGGATCTCAAAGAGGCTTACCTTCATGTTCCTATCAGGCCCAGTTGCAGGAGGTACCTGCGTTTTCGGGCTGGAAATTTACATTATCAGTTCTCTGCATTGCCCTTTGGCTTATCTACTGCGCCCAGAGTGTTCACAAAGGTTCTGGCTCCAGTGATAGCATTTTTCAGACTGAGGAATACAGATTTATCCTTATTTGGACGACTGTCTGATTATTGCACAAGAAAAGGACGAACAACTTCATCATCTACAGTATGTGATGGCAGTGTTAAGATGCCTAGGGTATTCTGTGAACGAAACAAAGTCCAGTCTAGTACCCTCTCAGGACATGTGCTTTCTGGGTGTGAGACTGAATACAGCTTCCCAGATGGCTTTTTTGACCCCGGACAAACAAAGAAGCCTTTCTCTTTATTTCCAGCAAATGTCTCCACGGTCCAGGCTGACTGCAAGGACTGTCCTTCAAGCCTTGGGGTTCATGGCATCTTGTATTCTGGTGCTTCCCAATGCCAAATTGCATATGAGGAAGCTTCAATGGTATCTCAAAAATGTGTGGACACAGCACTGCCAAGATCTAGACACTGTCATTCAGATAATACCTTGCATTCAGAAGGAGTTTTTGTGGTGGGCTCAGGAATGTCACCTAAACAAGGGACTCTCTGTGACCCGGCCAGAGGCGAGTCAGATTCTAACGACAGATGCCTCAGACAAGGCTTGGGGAGCACACCTCAATGGAAAATGGGTGCAAAACGTGGCCTGTCAAACTCCAACATTTGCATATCAACTTGAAGGAAATGTTAGCAGTCCAGTTTGCATTGATGGCTTTCAAAGATTTACTTCATCCAGGGCAGGTGTTGATTCAAACAGACAACACTACTGTCATGTGGTACATCAACAAGCAGGGGGGAACCCATTCTTACCCTCTTTGCAGGCAAACGATGATTCTGTGGGAAACTGCTCTCAATCTACACCTCAATCTTCAGGCAAGGTTTCTACCCGGAGCACAGAACCCCTTAGCAGATGTATTGAGCAGACAAATAGTGGATCCTCACGAGTGGAAATTGGATCCTCATGTATTTCAACAGTTGACAGTGTTATGGGGAACTCCAGACATAGATCTGTTCGCTTCTCCACTAAATTACCAGTTGCCAAAGTTTTGCACAAAAATGTTTCATCACACAGCTTGGAAGGTGGACGCTCTATCTTTCAGTTGGAACAATCTGCATGTATATGCCTTTCCACCTCTGCCTCTTCTTCCCAAGGTACTTTTGAAGGCCAGACAAGACAAGCCAACCATGATTTTGATAGCACCGGATTGGCCTCGACAACACTGGTACCAACTACTGAGGAGTTTATTACGAGAACCTCTGTGGCCTCTGCCTTTGATTCCGCACCTTTTGTCACAAGAGGACAGTCACTTCCTCAATGTCAAGATTCAGTCTCTGCATCTAACAGCCTGGCATATTCTGTTTTAGACTCTGGAGGGTCTCAACTTCCACAACAAGTTTTGAATGTTATTTTGGAGGCCAGGAGGCCTAGTACCAGGAAAGTTTACACTGATAAATGGAGGAGATTTTTTATTTGGAGCAAAGGAAAGGACTTTGATGTCTCCAAACCTGATTTAAGTGTTGCTCTTCAATATCTTACTGAGTTATTGGACAAGGGTTTGTCTTTCTCCTCAATAAAGGTCCATGCTGCAGCCATTTCTGCTCACTATGATTGTGACCCTCCTTTATTCTCTCATCCTTGGTTTAAGCAATTTCTTAGAGGGGCAAAGAATATAAGACCCCACGTAGAGCTCCTACTCCTGCTTGGGATCTCAATTTTGTGTTGGAAAAACTTACTCTACAACCTTTTGAGCCTGCAGCTACTGCCGAGTTAAAGTATTTATCATGGAAAACTGCTTTTTGTTGGCCATTACCTCTGCAAGAAGGGTTTCTGAATTACAGGCCCTCATGGCAGTGGAGCCTTTCCTGATTTTTCATAAGGATAGGGTATCTTTGCATACTAATCCTTCCTTTATGCCTAAAGTGGTTTCTAGTGTGGCCTTAAATCAAACTATTCATTTGCCTACTTTTTATGCAAACCCCCAAAATAAATGGGAGAAAATTTTGCATACTTTGGATATTCACAGGCAGTTGCGTTATTATTTGAGCAGAACCAAGGAGTTCAGACAGTCTCAGCAATTGTTTGTTTCTTTTGCTTTGGGTTCACAGGGTAAACCTGTTTCAAAACAAACTATTTCTAAATGGATTGGGTTTTGTATTTCTTTCTGTTATTCCCATCATGGTAAGGAGATTCCTGCTGGAATCAGGCCTCATTCCACTAGGGCTACTGTTACTTCTACGGCCTTTATAAGGGGGGTATCTACAAAAGACATTTTGGAGGCAGCTACTTGGAGTTCAGTGCATACCTTTTCTAAACATTACCACCTTCCTCTTTATTCTAAGTCTAGGGCTGGATTTGCCACTGCAATTTTACAGGGCATTTTAGCGGCCCCTAATGCTTTATGATTTTTACCATCCTCCCTTTCCCGTTGCTTTGGGATTCTACCCATAAGTAAGGACTGCAGCAATGTGAGATGAAGAACATAGTACAGTTTTGTACCTAATACCACAAAGCTGAGGAAAGCTGAGAACAACAAAATGCAACCAAAACGCAGCTTCAGGGATCAAACCAATAAATATCCAAGTACAAATAAATCTGGCCACGACGGTAAGCTGATACAGAGTTCCCTCGGCTGAAGGGCCCTTGCTTACATCCTGTAAGGATGTAAGCAAGGGCCCTTCAGCCGAGGGAACTCTGTATCAGCTTACCATCGTGGCCTGATTTATTTGTACTTGGATATTTATTGGTTTGATCCCTGAAGCTGCGTTTTGGTTGCATTTCACAGTTTTGTACCTACCATAAATGTAGATGTTCGAAGATCCACATTGCTGCAGTCCAATTTACCCTCCCTCCTTCCCCGCTGTAGTTTGACTTGGTGCTATGCTTTAGGTGATGGTTGTTGTTGGGCATGTTTTTGGGAGGTATTCTGTTTTTGGCTGTGGCCTTTCTGGTTTGGCCTTCTGACATCTGGGGCAAGAAAAGACTGAGGATATGACGTCGGTCATGCGCCTTTATACCCTGACGCTCTGATGTCAGATCTAGGCGCCCATGACCGACGTCAGCCTAATACTTTGGTATTCGGGCCGACCGAGGACAGCGGACTACCCATAAGTAAGGACTGCAGCAATGTGGATCTTCGAACATCTACATTTATGGTAGGTACAAAACTGTACTATCTTAGTGGTCTGGTGGTAAGATAGGGTTGGAGTAGATTCTGAAGGGGTGGTTCTTTTAGTGGATGGTTTACTAGTTTGTGGACGAGTGTGAGTTTTTACCATTGAAGGAGGTGAGGGAGCTCTAGCCATCCCAGTTTTGCCAGTGAAAGACAGTGGTGACTATGGTAGGATGCCCCTGGGGTGAATTTGGCAATTTTGTTGTAGCAGGTTTCAAGCTGCTTTAGATCGCATTGTCTTAGGTTTGTATATATTGGAGAGGCGTAAAGTAGGATGGAGATAAGGTGAGAATTTGTTACTGAAATCTTTGCTGCTTTGGTAAGTAGTTGCTGATTTCTGTATAATGCTCCTAGTTTTTTGTGGACTTTTTTATGGTCATGGATATGTGAATGTCAAAGTTCAGTTTGTCTATTTCCACTCCTAGCAGTCTGTGTGCTGTAGCATGGATAGTGGTGTATTTTGCTGTGATGTTAAAGTGAGAGAGGTTTTGGGTAAGTTTGGTGGGTTGGAAGATTAGTAATTTAGACTTGTTTGGGTTGAGTATTAATTGGGCATCGGATAAACAAGTTTCAACAGAGGAAATGGCATCCTGTGTGACTTTTTGCAGTTTGGGAAGGGAGTGGGCTGAGCAGATGATAGTTGTCATCTGCATATTGTACGAGTGTGCCATGTGTGGTGGCAGAGGCTAGATTATTGGTGAAAATAGATTAGAGTAGGGGTCCAAGGATGGACCCTTGGGGAACCCTTGTGGAGACATGTAGTTGGGGGGTGGGGATAGGTTGTCCTGCCGTACAGCGGATTGCTGGCGGTCAGACAGATAGCTTTGAAACCAGTTGGTGACTGAGAAAAGGATAGGTTATTGAGAAGAGAGATGAGTTGTTTGTGTGATACCATGTTGAAAGTTTTAGGTAGGTGTAGGAAAGTAGCTGAGGAAAGATGACCAGCATTTTTATGTTGTAGTATAGTGTTGGTGAAAGAGTAAGGCAATGGTGGTGTTATGGTTTGGTCAGAAACCTTGTTGGAGAGGAGGTTGTTAGCAAGGAGGTGATCTGAGACCTGAGAATGGATGCATCTCTAGTATGTTGGAGAGTGAAGAGAGAATAGCTATGGGGTGGTAATTGGTTAGCTCTGTAGAGGGGAATTGTGTGTGTGATACTTTCCAAAGTGTGGGAACGTAACTTTCTGATAGAGATATGTTAAGATGGATACTGGGTAGGCTAGAGCATCAGCTGCGAGTTGTAGATATTCACTTGGGAGGTTGTCTGCTGCTAATTTGGTGGGTTTAAGTTTAGTTAACAGTTATCTTATTTTGGAGGTAGGAACAGGAGAGAATGAGGAGCTAGGAACAGGAGAGAATGAGGAGCTAGTGGGGAGATTGCTAGTTGAAGGTGTGGGTTTGGGGGGTTGTGTTGTCTAGCTAGTGACAGTACGGTTTGTGTGAAATTTGTGTTGAAAGAGGTAGCAATATTTTTGGAGGAGTGAGTCTTGTTAGGAGTAGGGGTACTAACTTTACCTGGGTGGATGATGGAGTTTGAGGACCAGAATTGTTTGGGGTTATGTTGGGAGGAGGTAAGGGCAGACTGGTAGTATCGGATTTTGTCCTGTTTTATTAGCTTTTTGACAATTATATTGTGAAGTTCTAGAAATTTCTGTCTAGTAGAGGGGGTTTTGGTTTTACGCCAGTGCTCCCAGGCTTTATCTCTGATTTTCATTTTAAACTTAGTGTTTTTTTTTTTTGTAGCCATGAGGATGGTTGGGCTTTGGTTCAGGAAACTCTTAAGGGGGCGTGGTAATTAAGGATGCACAGGAAGGTATTATTAAAGTAGCCAACTGCATCATGTAGACTGAGGTACTTTAGAGGTTGTCAGTTAAATACTTTAAGGGATGAGCTGAATGAGAGAGGGTTAAAGTTTATTTTTTTGCGTATTTGGTGGTAGATGACAGGTTTTGCTTGGTATAGGTGTTTTCTGAGTAGGAATGTTGGGGGAGTGTTCACTGAGGCTGTCTGATAGGCAGTCTGCTATATATGACTGGGGGCTCTTACTGACTAGTATCCAATCCAGGGTAGTATGTTTGGAGCTTTTATTTATCATAGTAGGTGACTGGACTAGTTGGGTGAAGCCATGAAGGTTTATATGATGGATTGGGTGGTTGCTATAAGAGGATTGCCAGTCAGTGTTGAAGTCACCTAAAATTATAGTTTCTTGGGGAGAGATGGTGGGTAGACCAGCTGAGGAGGTTTTCTAGTGGAGGGATGTTTTGGCCAGGTGGGAAGTAGCATCCTGTTATGTTGATGGTTTTATTTTGGTTTATTTTAAGATTGGTATATATTATTTTTTCCTTACCTATTTGGGGAGCTGCTAATTTTAATATCTGGATGTTTAGATGCTGTTGAAATATTATAGCTATACCACCTCCTGTCTTGTTTAGTCGGTCTGCTCTTAGTATATTGTAACCGGTGGGGAGGATTTGCTCATTGGTGATGTGTGGTGCCATGTTTCTGTAAGGATCACTATATCAGGGGAGTACAAGTCTCTGGTGGCATGGTGTTCATGCACCTTGTTGGCTATACTTTTAATGTTTAGGCCTAGCAGAAGGAGGATGCTTGGTTTTCTATTGGCTGTGATGAAGTTGTGTGTTTTAGTCTGATTATGATGTGTGGGGTTAGAGAGTGAGCGGCCAGGATTGAGGTGGATGTCTCCACTGAGTGCTAATTTAGATATGGATGAGATTTAGTTTTATCAATTTTTGAATATGCTTGCTTATAAGGGAAGTTTTATGATTGTGTTTTGTGGGTAATAGGTATGATGGTAGGGTTATTATGTTGAGTTGTGGAGATGATTTATGTTCATAGGTAGGTACTAGGCTATCTGCCCAAAGGCATTTATAAGCCTAGCCAGAATGTGTTGGCTTTCGCTGCCCCCTTAGATTAGTTCCCTGTGCCTCTGTCCAGCAGAGTCACTGAAGGGATCCCCGGGGTAAACGTTCAGTTTCCCATCCACTCGTCAAGGTTTCTTTTGAAGAGTGTTGGCAAGGAGCTCTGCCTAATGTACATTGGAATCTTGTTCCAAACCATGGGAAGTCTCTGGGGCAGGAATCTATCCCTCCAGCACATCTTATTTATTATTGTGGTGAGGTTTAGATCCCTAGAGCTTCTGGCTCGAGGGGATAAGGTTTTCTTTAGGTGGAGCATGTCTATCAATTGTGGGTTGGACATGGCCTTGTATGTCAGGCAGAGATCACCTCTGAGTAGGCGGTATGCAGCAGAGTACAGCTGGAGTTTCTTCAGTTGAGCTGCATAGGGCATCTGTTTGAGGCCAGTGATCCTCTTGGTGAGATGCGTCTGTAGTCTTTTTAGCTGTTGCAGGTGTCTTGTAAGGTACATCCCAAATGGGGCATTGTACTCTATGATGGGTCTGAGTAGAGGGGCACAATGGCCTCTTTTGATATGGATGCAAACCCTTTTGTGATTAGGTGGGCCACGTAGAAGGATTTTCTAACCACTTTGGCAATGTGATTATCAAAGGTGAGATTGCTATCTACTTGAGTCCCCAGATCCCTTATGTCTTCCGTATTTAGGACTGCCACACCTATGTGGTAGTTTGTGGGTACTTTGTTTTTTCCAAAGGCGATGACTATGCACATTTTGGCATTTAGCTTGAGGCCATGATTTTGACACCAGGTATCCGTCTCGGTGAGACCCTTTGGAGGATGTCTGTCACCTGGAGAGTCAATTATAGCCCCTAGTTTGTAGTCGTCTGCGAACTTGGTCAGCCATAGTCCTCTTGTGCTTGGCTGTACCTCTGAGAAGTATATGCTGAACAGGAGGGGTCCTAGGACTGAGCCCTGGGGAATGCCACTTGTAACCGGTTTAGAGTCGGACCTAGCTCCCGCAACTCTCACTGTGTGGGTTCTGTCCGTGAGCCACTTGGCAACCCATCTTTTGATGTAGGGGTTTAGGTTCAGGTTTCTGATTTTTGTCTATAATACCAGAATGGGGAATGGTGTCGAAGACTTTAGCGAGGTCTAGGTAGGCTGTGTACCACCTTTCCCTCGTCTATAGCCTTGGTAACTGTCTCATATAAGTCCACCAGGTTTAGCAGGCATGATCTGCCCTTAAAGCCAAACTGGGTAGGGTCCAGTGTTTGGAGGTTCCCAGTGTCTCTGTTAATGAGTTCCATGATGGTGCGCTCCATAGCTTTGCAGACCAAGCTAGTCAGACTTATAGGGCGATAGTTCCCGGGATCTGTTGTGGCTCCACCTTTGTGGAGCGGAATAACCGTTGCTGTGCGCCACTCTATGGGTACGTAGCCTGTGGAGAGTCTGAGTTTGAACAGTGTGTTTAGGTGAGGGGTTAGTTCGTCTTTGAGCTCATGCAGGACAAAGCCTGGGACACTGTCCGGTTGCATTGATGCTGTGTTTTTGGCTTTGGAGAGGGCTGTTTTAACCGGAGTGTCTGTGATTTCAGACGCTCTACATTCTTCTGGTATGATTATGGGCCTCTATGGGGGTGAGAGGGGGGTGAAGTTTGCACTGAACTTGTCTGCCAGGATGTTGGCGATATCAGTCGGTTCAGTGTATTTTGTGCCATTCTGCACCAACTCTGAGCAGATCTGAGCATTGCCACTTAAATTCTTGACAATAGCTAAAGAATACCTTGTGGTTATCTTTGGAGTCATTGGCAATTTTTTTTTCATGATGGATGATTTTATGAGGGATCGTAGTTTCTTGCTGATACTGATCAGGGTTGTCTTCCCTTCTTTGGATTTTACTCTCTTCTGTACTAGTTTCCTCCATCTGTTGTATAGCTTGCTTATGGCAGAAGTCCACCAGACTGGTTTCCTTTTCTTGGAGGAGTGAGTCTTGGTTTTGCTTGGGATGGCACAATCCATGCGTTCTTGTAGGTGCCCATAGAATGCATTAGTAAAGGATTTTGCAGCTTGGACAGCGTTATCCTTCAGCATGGGGGCTTTGAAACTTTCCACCTTGGTCTCAAGTAACGTGAAGTTTGCTTTTGAAAAGTTTTTCATAGTAGTTTCCTTGTCTGAGGGTGGGGATGGAATGTGGATATCCAAAGTGATTTATGGTCAAATCTAACCAGTGACGGGTTGACCACCGGTGTGTAACACAGGTCGCCCATTTTGGTGATGACCAGGTCCAATGTGTTGTCACGTCTAGTGGGAGTGCTGACCAGTTGAACCAGGGCGTTTGAGTTTGTAAATTCTAGCAAATGTTGGGCAAGGGAGTTGTTCTCCCTTTTAATGTTTGGGTAATTGAAATCACCCAATATTAGGGTGTTTGATAGGACTTTTGTTTCCCAGTGTTTTCAGAAATGCAGAATGGGGGTCCTGGGACATGGTGGGTAATCTGTAGCAAGCTACAATTTGAATTGCAGTTTTGCCCATTGTTAGTTGCACGTGGATGATCTCTGAAGCATCGTGCTGTGCCACTAACCTGGATGTGTGGAGATCCTTGATGAATATGGATACACCCCCCCTCCCCCCGCCTTTTGTATTTCGGTTTGGGTTCTGTGGCCGAAATGTATGGTATGAGTTGTAGCCTGGTAATGCTGGGGTGCTCTCTTGAGCCTTAAACCAGGTTTCTGTTACTGCACATGTATCGATTTTCTCCATACTGAGGAGTGCCTCGAGTGTGTGAATTTTGAGGTTTAGACTTCTGGCATTGACTAGCATTACCCTCAGTTTTTTGTTACTTGTGCTATTTACGGCAGTGGGTTTGTCTTTAAGCCTTGCCTAAAAAAGGCACTATGGGGGTGGCAAGAGCCTTGTCCAGTATTCGAAAGGCTATGGGTGACAGGTGTAAGCAGTCTCTAGCGAAGCAGTGTGGCTTGTCGAGCATTTTATCCCAGGCGGACAGACACTGGATCCCCTTTGAATGACACCAGAAACTTAGCCAATTGTTGAAATCGAGAATTTTTTCTTTATACCATGGTATCATTCTTGGTGAGGGCAGGATGCTACTCAGGGTCATTACTGGCCTGGGCTCTGTGATCAGAGAGCTTTTCCATGTCTCTCTCCATGTAGTACAGGGAGGTACGGCTCAGGTCATTCACACCAACATGGACAATGACAGTCATATTTGTACTTGTTCTGGAGTGACCCGAGTGCTTGTGTTATATGGCGGATCCTGGCACCTGACAGGCAGCTAACAGTAACCTTCTCCTTATTTAGCCTAGTGAGTGGGACGTCAGTGTACCTGACTATAGTCACCTATTACTAGTATGTTGTTTTGCCTTAAGGGCTGTGATTGCATGGCACACTGGTTTTGTTAAGTATGTGTTTCATGGTTTGTGTTGGGGGGGGGGGGGAGGTTGCTTGGATGTTTGCTTTGGAGGTCTCTGGATGTCCTTCATGGATGCATCTGCAGTCATAACAACTGGGTTGTCCTGTCGTCAGGCAGCCCTTCAGTCGGCCGGATTCCAAAGTCCGGGTCCGGCTTCGGCTGATGTCGCTCTTCACCCGACGTCATCTCTGTTGGTCTTCGGGTATTAAGGCATCAGCCGACGCCATTTTCCTCAGTCTTTCTTGCCGTGTGGCGCCCGAAGCAGAAGCTGTTCGCAAGTGCCGGTCGGTCGGATCCAGAGATTACTTCTACAGAATACTACTTCGAAGACTTCTAAAGCTAAGTACCCCGTTGGGGACTCTTTCTTGCCTCAGCCGATGTCAGAAAAAGTTAACAATTGTTTAACCTGTGGGAAACAAATACCTCATAAAGATTTCCACTCTTATTGTCTGCCTTGTTTAGGCCCAGCCCACGACATAGCAGCCTGTTCGGCCTGTGCTTCTTTCAACCGACGAACGCTTAGGCGTCGGTCGGAGTTTGCTGAACAGTTTTTCGGTTCTGATTTTGCGTATATTATGCCGTCGGATCCTCCGACTACCCAAACTGCTAAAAAACGCAAAGATAAAGACCGACACTCACGGTCCTTGATTCGGCGAAACTATGGTTAAGCAAACCGCGAGTGTCTCGGTTTCGGCCGAAACAGAGAAAACTGATCAAAGTACAGCTGAATCTATCACTACCACTGAGGCCCCTGCTACTTCTCTTGAATCCGCCTCAGAAATTTTATCCACTACGGTGGTTGCCACTGACTTATCAGACACCATTCCCTTGGATGTCTCTACCCCAGCACGTGGTGCTGCTAGGCCTCCAGCAGCCATGTCCATTAAGGCCTTTGCCAGGGCTAAAGCAGCCAAATCTACTAAAACAGTGCCTGTTAAACCCCCTACAACCAGGCCCTCTTCTAGTTCACAAATGCTTACTCTGGCAGAAGATTTCATTTCATTAATTAGGGGATCTCAATCTCACCCAGACAGGGCCTCTCAGCCCCCAGAGAAGAGACCTAGGGCAGAGCCCCCCGAGCCTGTGTCCTCTGATGATTCTGCCGATGAATCAGACATTACAGACCAGCCAGAGGCTCCTTTCTCCAATTTTGAAGACTCAGATGCTGAAGAATCCATTCCAGCTGCTTCCCCACCAGAAGAATTCTCCTTTGGGGAAACCTTACATGCCATGCGAGAACAGTTCCAATGGCAGCAGCAGGATTTCTCAGACTCCAGAAAAAGACTTAGAACTTTTCTGCACCTTCCACAGCACAGGCCCTTAGCTATACCTCCTGTTCTCTCTGTGGTGGATGATGCCTTCAATGATGTCTGCTCTGCACCAGATTCTTTACCTCCAGCCCCTGCCAAACCAGACAGATTTTACAGGGTACCAGACACTCATCACCACCTTTACAAGGCCCCACTTGCAGAGCCCGAAACTATATCCCAGGGTCCGAGGGCAGTAGCCGACCACAGCTAAAACCCTATTCCTTCTGAAAGGGAAGCCAGGTCATTAGACAGATGGGGCAAAAAGGTCTACACCTCAGCTACTCTCTCAGCTAGAGCTTTAAACTGTCAGTTTCACATGATACAATACCAAGAGTTTATGCTTGATCAGTTAACAAAAAAGCTATCCTCTGATGAATCTATTGATAAGAAATATGTATTAGAAATGGTAAATAACATACAACAGGTTAGTAACCATTCCTTAAAATGTGGCTATGATGCACTGGAGGCTTCATTTAGATCAGCCATGACTGGCACAGTGATAAGAAGACATGCATGGCTAAAGGAACAAGCCTTACCGGATCATGTTAAAGCTAAGTTATTAGATGCTCCTGTGGATAAGACCACCTTGTTTGGTACACCTGCCCAGCAGGTAATGAAGAAAATGGAAGAAAAGGCAAAATCTGTTCAAACGGTTAAAGATTTCTTGCAGGTTCAACCCCCAAGGTTTAGCAGGAACTGGCCTTCCAAAAATTGGTCCTTTCCTGACTCCACAAGATCGCAAAGGGGCAGGAATAGACGTTCCAGAGGCAGAAACCAATCCAGAGGAGGTGCCTACAGAGGACGACAGTGGCAAGGTAACAACAGAGGCACAGACACAACCACTGCCACTACAACAACACAACCACAGTGACTTACCTCTAAATCCGCCTACCAGGGAACAAATAGCAGCTCCATTAGGCGGCAAATTAACCTTATTTTCAAAGAACTGGCACTATATCACAAAAGACAAGTGGATTTTACAAACCATAGATCAAGGTTACCGGTTCCACTTCCACACTTTACCAGTCAAAAGAAGAATGCAATTAGCAAACATGAGAGCTGTGGAAAGAGTGCCAACAACAGAACAAGGAAAGGGATTCTACTCCAGACTATTCCTAGTTCCAAGAAAGGAAAAAAGTTGGAGACCTATTCTCGACCTGTCCACCTTAAATACATACATCATTGTCCCAAAATTCAAAATGCTGACCCTACAGCAACTTCTTCCCATGCTGGGCAAGGAGTGTTGGCTGGTAACTCTAGATCTCAAGGAGGCATACCTGCACGTCCCCATTCGACCAATCTGCAGAAGATACCTCAGATTTCTTGCAGGATCAGAGCATTATCAATTCTCAGCATTGCCCTTTGGCTTATCTACTGCGCCCAGAGTATTCACAAAATGCCTGGCATCAGTAATCGCCCACTGCAGACTACAGGGAATTCAAATTTACCCATACCTGGATGACTGCTTGCTACAAGGGGACAACAAAAGCAAGATGACAACAGATTTACAAAGTGTCATTTACTTGCTACAAGCACTGGGATACACAATCAATTTACAAAAATCAAGGCTGATACCATCCCAAACAAGGACATTCTTGGGCGCGGAATTGGACACAGTAAGACAAATGGCATTCCTAACTGCAGAAAAACAAAAAGAACTCCCTCTTTACTTCTTGGCACTAACAAAACAGAACAAGTTAACAGCAAGAAAAGTACTGCAGGCCTTGGGTTTCATGGCATCATGCATAATCTTGGTCCCACTTGCCAGACTACATATGAGAAAACTACAGTGGTACCTAAAGAATTTATGGTCCCAACACAGGCACAGCCTGGAAACAGAAATTCCACTAATTCCATGCTTAAAACAGGAGTTCCTATGGTGGGCTCAGGCATGCCAGTCAAACCCAGGTCTACCCTTTCGCAGATGTCAAGCAAGCCAGACCATCACAACAGACGCTTCAGACCTAGGATGGGGGGCCCACATGCTGGACAAATGCGTGCAAGGATTGTGGACGCAGGATCAACTTCACCTGCACATCAATCTAAAAGAAATGCTGGCAGTAAAACTGGCAATCCAAAAATTCAGACCATTTCTCAAAGAGGGCCAGTTGATAAGGACAGACAACACCACAGTCATGTGGTACATCAACAAACAGGGAGGCACTCATTCATACCCCCTATGCAGAATGACTTTGGAGCTGTGGAACCTGGCACTCAGCTACAACATCCAGTTACAGGCAATATTTGTACCGGGAAAGGAGAATACTCTAGCAGACATATTAAGCCGAACCACATCGGATGCCCACGAATGGATGCTACACCCGGACATCTTCAAGACCATCTCAAAGAAATGGGGAATGCCTCAGATAGATCTATTCGCTTCCCCCTCAATCACCAGCTCAAAAAATTCTGCACAAGGACATTCCACCCACTGGCATGGAAAGTGGATTCGCTCTCCTTCAGCTGGAAAGGCCTAACAGCATATGCATTCCCACCTCTGCCCTTGATACACAAAGTATTATTAAAAATCAAGGAAGAACGTCCAAGGATAATCCTGATAGCTCCAAACTGGCCAAGACAACACTGGTACCCACTGCTGAGGAGCATGTCTCGGAACAATATGTGGACATTGCCCCTGATGCCTTTGATGTTAACTCAGAACAACTACAGCATCATGCATCCAAACCTAAAAACGTTGCAACTGACTGCATGGAACATCACATAGCAGCAGCTAATCCAGAACTTTCCCAAAGAGTTAAAGACATTATTCTTGAAGCCCGCAGACCTTCAACAAGAAGGAACTATGCAGGAAAATGGAAAAGGTTTGTCATTTGGAGTACTGAAAAAGGAAAAGATGTGTCAAACATAGATATGCCTAACATTCTGGAGTATCTGGCAGAACTTCTACATTCAGGCCTGTCCTACTCCTCCATCAAGATACATGCATCAGCTATATCAGCAGAATACAGCTTTGATCCACCTGTTTTTCACACCCTTTACTCAGGCAGTTCCTCAGAGGAATCAAGAATGTAAAACCTCCAAGGAAACCACCATTGCCAGCTTGGGACTTGAACTTTGTGCTAGAAAAGTTGACACTATCACCTTTTGAACCAGCAGCAACAGCAGACCTACAGCATCTATCGTGGAAAACGGCCTTCCTACTGGCAATAACCTCAGCCAGGAGGGTTTCTGAACTTCAGGCCCTAATGGCAGTACAACCCTTCCTAATCTTCCACCAAGATAGTGTCCATGAGGACTAATCCTACATTTATGCCTAAGGTGGTATCCAGAGTGTCTTTAAACCAGGCAATCCACCTACCTACCTTCTTTCCCAACCCACAAAACAGAGGGGAAAGAATACTACATACCTTGGATGTACATAGACAGCTACAATACTACTTGGACAGAACAAAAAGTAGCAGAAAAACTGACCAGCTTTTTATAGCCTATGCAACAGGAAGGGAAGGAAAAGCTATTTCCAAACAGACAATCTCCAAATGGATAGGAAATTGCATACGATTCTGTTACTCCTTCCATGGAAAACCAATTCCACAGAACATAAGACCTCATTCTACAAGGGCAACAGCCACTACCACAGCCTTCTTACGAGGAGTGGCAACCAAAGACATTATTGAGGCGGCTACTTGGACCTCCGTGCATACATTTGCCAAGCATTATAATTTGCCTTTATATTCCAGATCCCGAGCAGGGTTTGCCACTGCTGTACTGCAAGGGATCCTAAACACACCATAATCTAGTTTTTCCTCCTCCCCTAGTTGGCTATGGTATTCTACCCAGTTGTTATGACTGCAGATGCATCCATGAAGGACATAGTGCAGTTTTGTACCTACCATAAATGTAGATGTCCGAACTGGATAGCATCTGCAGTCAGGATTACCCTCCCTCCTTCCCCTCTGTGGTACTCCTAGGGTGTTTACCCTCCTAATAGCTAGCTGGTGGGGGGAGTCTTTTATGGTGTATTTGTTTGTATATATGTACATACTTGCTTATTTTTGTGTTTACCTCTATCTTTTTGGAAACATTGGCATTTATCCAAATTTTAGCCTTCAAGAGGGCTACTGGTATCTGGGGCAAGAAACACTGAGGAAAATGGCGTCGGCTGATGCCTTTATACCCGAAGACCAACAGAGATGACGTCGGGTGAAGAGCGACATCAGCCGAAGCCGGACCCGGACTTTGGAATCCGGCCGACTGAAGGGCTGCCTGACGACAGGACAACCCAGTTGTTATGACTGCAGATGCTATCCAGTTCGGACATCTACATTTATGGTAGGTACAAAACTGTACTTTTTGTAGATTTTTATTTAAAGCCTCCGAGTATGTTTTCATGTATTTGTGTGTGTTTTGCCTGTGCTGGTTTAATGGGTCTATGTGAGACTGTTGGTGTGATGCAAGTATTTGCTTTCTCCTCTTGACTGTCTGATCCAGTCTTGGGTTGAGAAAGCTTAGCCTCCAGTTTGGCTGTATAATTGCATCTCTCGGATGTATTAGTGTTTGGTGGTAGGAGGAGAGGGTTGTCTTTGTACATGAGGCTGTTGTAACATTGCCTCAAAATGCCCAGATTCACCGGTTGGACTGGAGAGTACACCTGAAACTGCCCTTTGGACATGCCTAGATAGGTAGAGTGAACTGTTTTACTGGATGGCTGGTAAGGTCGAATAGAGAGCCTTGTCCTTCTGTACAGTACAGGATGGTCTAGTGCTAGGGCTTATAAGTGCTTGCTATAAGTTTTGAGCAAGTACCGGGCTGAGAAATGAATGGCTTGAGTGCTTAAGTTAAAAGTTTGTCTAGTTCCAAGGGAAAAATTGAAGATGAGACTTTGTGGAGCCGGGAATAGTGTTGCCCTAGCAAACCGGTGCTGACCAGCATGCAAAACTGGGCAAATATGGTATTTATACCAAGGAAATGAGAGATAGAAAGTAGCCCAAAATGGCCAGTAAACTACTAATTTCTGGGCTGAAACCACTCCTCCATGGACAGATAAGCTGCTCAAAGCTCCCCTGTCCCAGAGGTGAACAGAGAAACGTCCTTCTATCCAAGTAAGGTATGGGCAAACAGAGATTTGTAACAGCCCTGAATTCAGCACTAACCTGAAAACTGGACTATACTAGCTTAGAAAGTTGGGAAACAAGTATATATTTTTTGTTTAGGTACTATGGTTGATTGACAATGTGGAGGGTGCATAGGTAAGGTTTTTGACCTGGTGGGAGAGTAGCAGAGTAGGGGTGAGATATGAGTGGTGGTGAGTGTAGAAGTACAGTGGTAGTGGTTGAGTGGGGGAATGGTGGAGGTTAGGTAAGATGTGTGATGTAAGCAAGGAGTGTGCATGCAGTGAGTATATAGGTATGCTGTGCTTGTACATGTTAGCAGAGCAGGAGGGATAGTAGTGGGAAGCTGGAGGAGGTGGTGGTGGTGGTGTGATGTGATTGGCTGTTTGGAAGATGGAGTGGTTACTGTTACCAATAAAGGCAGAACCACTGGGGAGGGGGTGGGAATTGGGGGCAGAGAGGGGAGCGAAGTGGGCATTAAACCCTGTTCGTGAGATCACATAGTCAAGAGAAAAAATATCAGTGAGAAACAGCTGCTTAGGGCTTTTTGTAGGTTTACAGAGGTTAAAATAAAGTTAAGGACAGTTTTGTATGAAACCTCTAAGTCTAAGGGCAAAAGGGAGTTCCTAAAGCTACAGAGGTGTCTTTTAGTGTTCAGGGAACCAGGCTGGGTGGCTAGATTCTCATTTGAGGTTGTTAGGGTTCCTAGGTAGCAAGCCCTTTCAAGTGAAACTAGATTAACAGTAGGTTAACATAAATAGTTGTATATCCCGTACTTAGTTGCAAGGAGTTGTTCTGAGATTTTTGATGCAGTCAGAGGAACTTGATCCTGGGTAGTACAGTTATGTCAGTGTCTCTCAGGGCGTACACCTTGCAATTGGCTGGGCAGAGCTAGGAAAAAAGGGGAGAATATAGAAAAAGATTAGTAGGAAATACTGGGCAGGAAAAAGGGTGCAGAGAATTACAAGAATGAAGATCAGGACGCTCACAATACAACAGAGAATAAATTAGTTTCCAGGCAAGAATAGTACCTCCATAACGAGCAGTGATTCAGGTAAAATGTTGCAAAGTAGTCTATAGATAGATTTCATCAGATTTCCCTAGGCAAGTTACTAAGAACAGAGCTTCTAGAGGGCCAAAGACCGATGCGTATTGCTAAGTTACAGGAAAAAGAGTGAAGTTGCAACCAACCTTTCTGAGGCAAAAACATCAGCTTTAACTTTCAACAGCAGTAGATTACACTTTCTTGCTAGGGATCTAGCCAATACAATTACATGAGAGTGCAGTTGTGGGCAACCTTTCTAAAGCACGGTATACAGTTTTAAAATTCAACCACACTGGAAAACACCTTTCATGTTTAGATTTCATCCATCTAGTTGGTTCAAGATAACAGTGCAGTTGCGTGCAGACATACAATTAATAACAGTGGTGCATTCATTGATTTCATCAACGGTAAGGCTAAATTAGCTAACCCGTCGCAGTCTAGCAACAACAGCAGAACAGTTGCAAGCAAATATTGTTTCTCACGTGACTAGCTCATTTAGTTAGATAAAACAAGCATCAGTACAGAAAATGCAGAATCTATGGCTATGTGGTTAAACTGGAAAGTTAACAATAATGCCACAGTCTTGCCAGTAGTGCACGCTACCTCCGCCTAGCCTTGGGGTATGAGTGTTTTAAAAATGGCGCACAAGGAATCTGGGCTGAGATTTAATCTAGGTCCGGATATGTGGGGAAAAAGGCTGTGTGTGCTGAAACCCTGTTCAAGATCACACAGTCAAGAGAAAATCTATCAGTGAGAAATGGCTGCTTAGGGCTTTTTGTAGGTTTAGAGGGTAAAATAAAGTTGATGCTTTTTAAGCAATTGTTCCATGAGGATGTGAAATGGGTATAAGTATGGAAGGATGAAAAAAAAACTGAGTCTAGAAAAATTTGTTACAGTGGAAGAGGTTTTATAGGTGATGCCTAATGGATATCCGAGGGCCTGGAAAAGTGTGTTACCCTTGTGTTTTTTTAAATATTTGAGTGAGTTGATCAGTGATGGCTTATCTTATGCATCTATCAAGGTGCATCTTGCAGTCATCTTCAACTTGTCTGTCCATGGATTCCCCTTGTTTTTCTTTTTGTGGTCAAACAGTTAATGAAAGGAGTGTTGCACTTGAGACTCCCTCAAAAGCAGATTCCTCCTCCTTGAGATGTCACCTTTGTTGAGAAATTGAGTTTGTCATCTTTTTAACCTGCTTTTAAGGCTAATTTGATGTTCATCACTTTGAAAACTGTTTTACTTATTGCTCTGACATCTGTAAGGCTAGTCTCTGATCTGCAAGCTTTACTGGTGGGACAACTTTCTGATTTTTCCACTGGGGCAAGGTTGGTTTATGCACTAATTGTCCTCTCATGCCAAAATTTGTTACTGAGTTTACTCTGTCAAGCCATCAATCTCCCACTTTTATTTCCGGAACCTAAAAAGAAAGGATAAAAGATTCTGTATACTTTGAATGTGTACAGGCAGATGTTCTACGTGTTTCAGTGTTGCAGTCATCACATTTGGGTTATCTGCTTGCAGTAGCCCTCAGTCGGCCTGATTATCAAAGTCTTGGGTCCTGCGTCAGTTGCTTTCTCATCTTCCATGATGTCAGGTAGTCAGGGGTATAAAGCATGCAGCAACGCCATTACATCAGTCTTTCTTGCCGTGCGGTGCACGAAGCGGAAGCAGTTCACAAGTGCCGTTCGGCAGACTCCTGAAATTTTCATTTTAGAGTTTCAGAACCAAAGTCTTCAACTAAAGCCAAGTACCCTGTTGCGGAAACTTTTTCTTGTTCTAAACCTATATCAGTAAAAGTCAATAATTGTATTTATTGTGGAAAGCAAATACCTCAAAGATTTTCATTCATACTCTATTCCTTGCCTAGGCCCTGACCAACGACGTACCTCACTGTTGGTTTTGTGCCTTATTTAAACGAAGAACTATTCGTCGTCGATATATTTACGCTTCTAAATATTTTGATACTCTCTTCAATTACCCAGATATGGCTTCAGTAAGCCACCCGACTACCAACATTCCGAAAAAACACAGACAGAGACAGGCCGCCTAGGTCCAAAGCTGCCGACGACACTTTTCCTAAGCTAGTCGCCAGTTCGCTGTTACTCAGTGACGTGCTTTCGCAGCCCCTGATACCCGCTACTTCAGATTCGCAGACCTGTACTTGCGACTCATTTGGAGTCCGGTATGCCACAAGATGCTTCAACTGTGGAACCTGCAGATGTCTCTACCTTGGATGGGTCCAGAGCTGCTGTGCAGGCACCGGCTTCTGAGGGTGTTTTCAGGCCTACTGACTTGCATATTAAACCAACGCCATCTTCTTCAAGATACTTTGTGCACAAGGCAGTTCAGGAAGTACCTTGACAGAGCTAATAACTGTTTTTCCAGTTCTGGGACTAAGAAGCCTGTATCTAAGCAAATAATTGCTTGTTAGTTGCCCTCTGCTGCTGTTACTCCCATCATGTTATATCTGTTCTGGGCAAGATTACGGTACATTCCACCAGAGCATTATTCTCTTCAATGGCATTTTGGAAAGGATTGGCCTTTCAAAACATTCTGCAGGCAGCAACCTGGTTCTGTGTTCATACCTTAATAAAGTACTACAAAACTGGATTCTTAAGTTCCAGAGCAGGCTTTGTGAAGACCTTTCTCCAGGGGCTCCTGGATCCTTATCCTTCCTCCTCACAGGCAGGGTTAGCTTTGGGAGTCCAGCCATTTCAGTGTGAATGATGAACATAGTACAACTGCGCAAGTTCTACTTACCTGTAACAGTAGATTTTTGAATTTCACATTGCCTCCGTGGAAGCCCCCCCCCCTTTTTCTTTTATTTGTGTTTGTGTTTTGTAACTGCAGTTTGGTTGGTTGTAGGCAGTTTTTCCTTCTGGTAATACTTGTTTCTTCCTACTTGGACCAGAAGCCTGCATAACTGTCATTCTATGACACGGGTTAGGTTTCCTCTGATGGGAGGGGGCTTGGCCAATCTTTGATCACAGTCAGAGAGAGCTGTCGGAGAGGATTCTGAGCTCTGGAAAATTGCCAGTGTGGGTTTGTGCTAGTACAGAACCCCACATGCGAAGTTTGCATGTCTACTGTTGTACTTTCTCTTTTCATTTGAAACTGGCCAAGGACAATTACCTGAAACTTCCCCACAGACTATTTTTCACACAATACAGGGGTTGTTTGATAAAACTCAACCTGAATACTCTTCATTTGACTGCATGGATGATAGAATTTTGGTACCTCTTAGACACTTTTTTATGAGGAGACACAGCAGGTACTGATAGACTAAACCTGCTGCTAAGAAATCCTGTACAAGTGAAAAAGATTTCATGGTTTGTGTCATTCCAAGGTACAGGAGGCTCTTAAGGCCCAGTGGGCTGTAGTTCTTGATTATTTGTTAGTTCTTTTCCTGTTCTCTGAAGATTAATCTCTCAGCCATTTGCGTCTGCCCTTGGATGCCCCTTCCTTTTCCCAAACCAAGCTATTTTTGGAACGTCTGCCCACCAAGAAAAGATGTGGCTCCTCCTTGGGCTCCAAGTTTTGTGCCTGAGAAATTTTCCCTTTTCCCATTTGAGCTCTAATTGTGAGTTACCCTACCTCATTTCTCATGACTGGGAGTCTTACTAAACAAATCCTTTTGTGCCCAAAGTAGATTGAGTTTAGTTTGTCTAATCTCCGTCTTTTTTCCATAACCTGAAAACAAAGGAGAAAGAGAAATATTTATCAAATGTCTGCAGGCAGCTTATGTAGTATGTTGACAAAACTCATTCCTGCAGGAAATCCAATCAGCTGTTTGTCTCCTATGAAGATAAAAGAAAAAAAGACAACCAGTGTGAAGGCAGACAATTTTGAGATAGTTGTCTGTCTACCTTTTTGATCCCATCACAGCAGACAACTTCTGGGCAGAGTTGGGGCTCATTCAAGCAGGATCTGGGCATCTCCTGTGGCTTTCTGGAAAGGAGGTAGACTCAAAGTATTCTAGTGGCAGAAACTTGATCCTGTGTGCATAAATTTGTAGTGCAATACAAACTGGATTCCTTTTCCAGGTCCAGAACAGGCTTTGCTAGGACTGTTAACCAGAGGCTCTGGATTTTTTAAATTACTTCCTCCTCCCTGTAGATTTCTTAGATATGGTAATCTAGCTACATAGCTTACGCTACTACAAGAGTGATCCAGTGTTGAACATAGTACAGTTTTGAAGTTAACTTACCATAATAGTAGACATTCTAAAATAGAACCCTGTTGCTGTAGCTGTGCCTTCCTTCCATTACCCTTTTTTATGTACTGCTAGGATGTGGAGATATATATATACCCTTGCGTTATATAGTTAATATTGATTTACTTTATATAGCCTGCACCCCCCCCCCCCCCAAAAAAAAAATCTTTGGAGCAGGAAAGCTCTAAAGGTTTTGGCGCTTTAACTGCCTTTTATGTGAAACTCCACTCAAGCTTGTGTTTAATTACACAAATTTACTTTCTTGATTGTCATTGAAAATAAGATGTAGCCTTACATTTAGTCTGCGTCCTTGTCTACAGCTGTTACTTTGCTTCGATGTTGTCTGTTGTTTTTTTCTGTCTTTGCATGTTTTTTAACATCTGCATTAACAGTTTAGGGAAGTTACATTAAAGCAGCAAAGCTAATGTAATACCTGTCTGGATCCTTGACTAGGTATGAGAAATGCTAGTTAAGATTTCCTTTACAAAACAAGTCGCATTTTATAAAGTTTCTCTTTTTTATGGAACAATAATTAAAATTTTTTAGTAAAACTTAATAGCTGATTGGCTGGTACAAGGGGAAGGTTGTGCTTGCCTCCAGCCCACAAAACTCTTAAAGGTTGTAACTTCACTTCTCAGATGTATGGTGTAAATTTGAAGGCATGCGAGCTACTTGCAAGAACCGTTATCAAAAATGTTTAAATACTGTTTAGGTACTCTATTACAACTTAAATATTTTCTTACCACACATAATTCAAAATGGTATGCACATAAGGCAGGATGTATAAGAAGTCTGAGTGTTAGTAGTGTACATAAAAGCCGAGTGAATGTAGCCAATATTTGTTTCTTTCAGATAAAATACAGCTGAATAACTGTATTTGCCAGTTGTACCAAGATAAACACATTGTGTTAAGGCTCGTGTCTAGGTGGTGTTTTGTGGATTTGTACAGTTAGCTGTGAGCCATGTATTAATTTGTTTCTCAGTGACATTTTTTTTTTGTTATTGACATGATGGCTGTTGATATTATGACATTAATTGTTCTGGCTGAAGATATTGTCACTGGTTAAGCTAGATGTTGCTTTGAGATAATTATGCTAATATGGTGTTGGATGTTTCATGCTAATTATTTTTGCCTGATGCCATGTGTGTTGGTGTTAGTACTTTCAAAAGAAAAATGTTCAGTTGAAAAGGGAAAATGTTTAAAACTGTTGCAGAAGATATTTTTTAATTGTGACCTTATTTGTGACTTGTTTCATTTTTGTTTCATTCCTCTGTACCTGCTTTTTTCATTTAATAGGTGTGGAAGGAGCCGCTTTCCAAAGTAGATTGCCACATGACCGCATGACATCACAGGAAGCAGCCTGTTTTCCTGACATTATAAGTGGCCCACAGCAAACACAGAAAGTGTTCTTGTACATCAGGAACCGCACGGTAATAGTTTTACTTTTATATGTTTTGGGTTAAAGAAATCGGTTTTAGTTTATTTATTGCAATAGAAGAATCACTTGTAATTGAAGGTAAA
>NC_056727.1:1249029483-1249036983 GCF_019279795.1 Protopterus annectens
AGAGACAGAGACAGAGAGAGACAGAGACAGAGACAGAGACAGAGAGAGAGAGAGAGAGACAGAGAGAGAGAGAGAGAGAGAGAGAGAGAGAGAGAGAGACAGAGAGAGAGAGAGAGAGAGACAGAGAGACAGAGACAGAGAGAGAGAGAGACAGAGAGAGAGAGAGAGAGAGAGAGAGACAGAGAGAGAGAGAATACTGATCTATTGTTAAAGTAAAACATTGTCTTATCAGATTACTTTTCTTTCTGGATTCAACCTGTGGGACAGAGTCCAAAGTAAACCCCAGGGAAGTCTTATGAAAGGATATTGGGCAATACAGTGGAACCAAAAGTGGCTCTGGACCTCAAATGAACATCCAATCTATAGTGGGACAAACTTGGGCGGCGCAGTGGTGCAGCGGTTAATGCTGTCACCTCACAGCAAAAGGTTCTCTGGTTAGATTCTCGGCTGGGATGCCTTCTGTGCGGAGTTTGCATGTTCTCCCTGTGTTCGCGTGGGTTTCCTCCCACATGCTAAAGACATGCTTCTGGAGCATTTCTCCCCGGGCCTCCGCTGAAAACGGGATCTGTGGAACCTAGTCGGACTTTCCCGGTCAACAAATGTTAAATAAATAAAATAAAAAATGTTGGGACCTTCCCAAGGTAGCAGCTGCACAATCATACAAAGCAGCTCAGAGAAAAAAAAAAAAAAAAGCTGTAGAAGTAGCCATAGATCTAGCAAAGTGACCTTTTGGTTTACAATGCAAGGGCTTCCCTTTCAAACTACACATAAAACAAACAATCAGCTAGCCCCTTGGAGAAAGAAACCTTAGACAATGGTGTAACCAACCAGGCCTTTGAAAAGGAGACAAAACGTTTAAGCATTCTGAAAGATTGGATTCCTTCCAAACAAAACCTCAATTGTCTTTGGACATCCAGAAAATATTCCCTTTTCTTGGCAAATTCGGCAAGGAACACTGGCAGGTGAATAGACCTATTTACATTACCCTCTGTAGCCACCTTTGGGGGAAAAAAGAGCAGGATTCATACAGGATGGACACCTTTTTATGAAAAAACAAATAGAGGTACCAAAGAGAGAGGGTCTGCAGTTCCAATACCCATTTGGTGGAACAGCCACAAGAACAAAGTCCTCCAATACAATACCTTCAAGTCAACTGTAACAGAAGGCTCAAATGGTGGTGCAGCCAGAACCAGAAGCATGAAAGGCAAATCTCATGGTGGAACAGAATTCCTAGACTGGAGGATGCAACAAAAAAAGTGCGCGAGAAAGGCTTTTGAAATTATGAGAAGAGTCAATGGCATACCATTCCTACCAATGTGAAAACTGGAAATAGCTGCCAATTATACCTTAACAGTAGAATAACTAGAAGAAGAGGTAAACAATCTGCAATAAAGTCCTGAATCACCTCCAAAAGGCCTGAAAACTAATCCAAACCTCAGTCCAACAACCAAAATATTTCCACTTCTTAGCATATATCCTACACATAGATATTTTTTGAGAAGACAAAATATGCACCACTCTCTCAATGCTTGGGATTTCTGGCCATTAGGGGAATTGGAGGAACTATGCAGTTAACCAGATTGTCTGAAGGTTGGGCAGATACAGACCCTCTAGATGAGGAACTGGGTCTGGAATGGAACCCAGCATCCTAGACGGATACCTCAGAAGTTAAAGCAAGAACCACATTGGATGTGGCCAAAAGGGATCAATGACTGTTACATGTGCTCTGCCGCACGCTGCTTTCTGAAGAAACTTATCAGCGGGGTCAGTGTTTAGACATACAGGAGGAGAACAAGAATACAAAATATCTTCCCTGGGTAACTGCCCTCGAGAAAGAAACAAGGCATACTAGTTGCTGCACTTGGTGTTGGATGGGAGAAATCAACAGGTTGGAACAGAGTGCCCCAGCACCAAAATTCCTGACCAGCAACTCCCATATTCAGGAATCATTCATGGAAAAAGAAGACAGTCTTGTCAATATTATGGATTTCCCTGGATTGTTCACCGAAACCAGACGAAAAATCGCCCACTGCCAGACCCTCATGACCTCCTGACAAAGAGGAGAGGAGACCATGCGATAGGATAGCACCCCCCCCCCAATTTGTTCAGATATCAGATGACGGACATGTCAGTTTGAGGCAAGATCACACCCTTGGGAAGAATGTCCTGAAAGACCTGCAACATAATGACTGCTCATCTCCAAGACTAACATGAATATTGGCCTTGGTAGTAGACCAGGTCCCCTGGACAGTTCTCTTCATAATGCCCCCACCCAAGAAGAAATGAGTTAGTCATACCCATTGGGGAAGAACTGTCCCCCAGTGAACAGAGACTCCAACTAACACCTGGTCTTAACAGACATTTGTCAAGAAAATGGGGAGCTACATTTAATGTGCCAAACTGGACCACTGTACTGTCAATGTCCACTGCACAATTCTGATGTGGTACCTTGCTAGGGCAACTAAACAGCCAATAGCTACTACATGTCCTTAGCTTGCAAACAAGGGAAACCAAAGGCCTTCTGCAAGAGTAATAAAATGGGTAGACAATGCAGGGTCAACACAAACAGTAAGGCTTCTAGTTTCCTAAGAAACTGTGTCCAGGTGGCAACCTACCAACTCTAGCATCTGCACAGAACACAGACTGGACCTCCGACAGCCGACAATGATCCCCAAGGTGCAGCACAGCTAGAGTAAATCATCCCCGACTCTAAAGGATGCTCTCATGGATGCAGCTAAGAGAAAATCTCAAACCCCTTCAGTCTGAACCAGGCTGTCACAGCTGTCATGCACTTAGTGAACACCCAGGGGAATGGATGAGACCAAAGGGTAGCATTCTGAACCGATGAGGACTATTCTTCAGCCAGAAGCACAGAAATCTCCTGGAATGCCTTGCTATCTTTACATAATGGTAAATGTTGCCGAGGTTGATAGAGCACAATAAATCATCCTTCCTCAAAGAGGCAGAATGGACTGCACCGTGACCATTCAGAACTTGGTACAAAACAATTCAACCAGCTCAAATTCAAATTTTGCCCAGAGGTCTTCATGCTTCAAAACAAAAAAAAAAAAAAAACAACACAAGCCTTGAATAGACCTCTGATCTGGCTTAGTAAATGGTCATACAAGAGACCCCCACCAGACTAACAGCTTCTGAATTTCGATGGCTGCAACCTTCCCTGATGGGATGGCGCATCTGCAAGATGCTTGTGGTTTAAATTTGGAGTTTCCAAAAGGAGAACTACATAGCCTCCGGATACAACTCATACACTCATGCATCAAAGGTGATAGCTTCCCAAGCGTCTGGGTGTACAGTCAAATAATCCCAGATGACCTCCAGAGCCAAACAGTTGGGCAACCCCTCAGAATCACTGAAAGGGCCTTCCAGAGAAGGTTTTCAGCTGACTGCCCCATTGCAGTTCCCCCACCACCACTGTGGGGGAAACCTTCAGAAGGAGCTTCCTAAAAAGGCAGATTCCTTAAAAAAAAAAAAAAAAAAAAAAAAAGGTTAAGACAGTCTCCCTCCACTCCCAATTACGAAAGGTTTGCTGAGTGATAGAAAAAAAAAAAAAAAAGTGTGCATCAAAAGCAGACATCTTTCTGTCCTGCTCGATCCTTATAGGTGCCCTTCACCTTAGCTGCAAAAAGTGAACAGCCAAAGAGGGAGTTACTAAAGGATGCCTTGAAGTAGTCCGCAAAATTACAACCTCATCCAAACACAATGCACGGTAATGCCAGCAGCTTGTGACATGCCATCAGCCGCATTAGACAGCAGATGTATGGTCATATTGCTGTCCAATTTGAACTACTGCCAGAGTCAGAGATTCTAAAGTCTGTTGCTTCGTAGTTATACTGGACACTTCCGACATATTGTCATGCTGAAGTCTGAACTCTTAAATACATGTTCTTTGTAGTAGCTGCCACCATAACTGCATGAAAGGCAGAACCCTTACTCTAGTGTTGCCTGTCCTTGGGAGAGAAAATCTTTTCTGGTTTCTTAGGAAAAAAAAAAAAAAAAAAAGGTGTTTCACCATATCATGCACCTTCCACATTCTCCAGGAAAGTAGGTCAATAAGGGAGTCTGGAGTGGGGAGCCAAACCGTACATGGATGAGCCCACCCCAAAGGCCTCTGAAATACAGACTCTTCCAGAGACAGTGCATCGACAGTCCAATTCTTGTGTTGCCACAGTAGCTCCAATAGATAATCAAAGCAGATATCAACAGGGGGATTTTGGGGACCCTCTCCATCAAGGCCAGTATCCTCTGAGGGATTCTTCTGTAGAATTTAGGCGCTTCCTTGTGAACCGCCTCATGCTCGAGACTTCCCACACCCTGGAGAATGGGAGTGGGTGTGGAAGAGGCAGAGGCCCTGAAAATAGAACAGACTGGAGACACCCAGGGTGAGCTTCCTGAAGCAAACTGAAGTTTATCCATAAGCACAGATGGAGGGATACCTGGGGTAGCTAACCACACCTTCTCCAGATGGAACAACATTTTCTACAGAACATGAACGGCAGAAACTAAAGCCAGCCCCAGGAGCCCACAGACGTAGGACTCAAAGATTCAGAGGACACATTGGACTCCAGAACTCCACCAACTTGCCCAGACATCAAACAGCAGAGCCGAACTGTTAAGAGCAGAGGTCCCAAGAAGAAGGGACAATCCCAAAACTAGAATCCATCTCAACCCAGAAACCCCCATCTCAATATATTGGCTCCAAAGCCGCTAGAGGAGTCAAGGAAACAAAGGTAGAAGTAGGAGCCAAAAATCACCAAAGCCATCAGATCTGACACTATGGGAACTTTGGTTTCTTCCCTCTGGCCCTACAGTTCCAGAGACAAAGGCTCAGGTCGAGAACTTGAAGCTAAAAAGTTTAGCCCTAACTGCATCTAAGCCTGTAAAAAAAAAAAAAAAAAAAATAAAAAGACCACATCAGCTGCTCCAAGTCAATGGGTCTTGAAATCCAAACCACATAAGACGACCAAGTTGATGAAGCCACTGATGGAGGCTCACCTGCTCAATAAATGGCTCCAACCACCACACCTGAACCACAGGAGAAAAAAAAAAAAAAAAAAAAAGGAGGGGGGGGGGAATGACTCCTCAGAGGACTCTCATGGAGTTGGGGGGGGGGTCCTGCCTGAGGGAGCCCGCTGACCAGAAAGGATTCTGGATACTCAGAGTGGGAGATGGGAGTCTTCCCTGCAATCTGTTCCAAAGGCAATCGGGTCAGAGGTGACTGAGCAAAAACCAGCTTGGGGGACAAGGGTCTTAGGACCTTCAGATCTGGCAGGCCAGAAAAACGAGCAAAGAGTTTTCAGTCCCCCTTCTAAGGGTTGGGATCCTTGGAACCCTCCTTATGACCCCAGTCACCTTTAACACTCTTGGTGGAACAAGAGTTGCCATCGGTCCTTTTAGGTCTACTTTACCCTTCACTCAATAACCGCTCAAGTGCTGAAGCCTTCGCAGACAGAACATGGTGAAGCATGTATACCGTCTTGGAGCAACTGACTTGTCATGTGCATCTAGAGAAGGCAACATGGGACTGCACATCACACTTCTTTTCCATACTGTTAACAAAATGGAACCCTAAGACACAGAGCATAACACACCAGAACATTAAAATACGAACCACATTGGGCAGGAAAAGCTTTAACTATATGGGTCGGGATTGAAAGCAAACTATCTCCTCCTAGACATCGAAGGCAATTTCTTGGCTATTCCTCCTAGACATCAAAGGCAATTTCTTGGCTATTCCATTCATGGTAAACAGCTTTCAGCTCCAGTTGAAGTACATTGTACAAAAGCAATATCCTCTTCTGGAGCTTTCTTCAAGGGTCTGGATACTAGATCCACTCTAGAAGCTGCTTCTTCATCCTCTGTCCGCACACTGCAAGTTATATGTTATTTCCAAAACAAGGGCAGGGTTTGCTTGGGCTACCTTTCATTGGTTTGTGGAGGGTTCCTCTACACCTTCCTCCTCCAATCCTTTAAAAGTAGCTTTGATATTCTCCCACTTGGGAGTACTGCAACAGTGACAGAGTGACATAATACAGTCGTGTAAGATCTTACCATAACAACAAATGCCCTACTTTTCAATGCTGCAGTGTTCACTCCCCCTCTCTTCTGTTGGGAACACACTGCTTGCCAAGGGCTCATTTACATTTACTGCCTTATTTCTCTACTTCCTTCCTGGATATACTTGTTCTTCACACTGAGGTTGCTCCAATTCTCCTGGGACTCTTCAGTTCTGACTTTTGGGCATGGGTGTCACCTTTATACCCTACACCTGCATAGGGGAGCAAACACTTGACATACGAAACTGGAAAAAAAATGTAAAGGCTTTTGTATACAGGCCAGACACTGGGGTGATCCTTGGTGGTAGATCCCACAATTAAAAAATACTGCAATAAGGAAGGACAAACATACACTGAGACCCAAACTCTTGCAGTATTCCCCTTGTAGTGAAGTCAAAGTGGAAAACCTTAGAAACAGATCTACATATAGGTCTATATTTTCCTGTGTAAGAAAAGCTCTTTGAATTGTGGTGTCAAGCTGATTATCCCAGAACACAATCCTGCGTAAAGGAAACAAAAAAGACTTTTAAATGTTCTCGTGGGTGAGAGATTCTTACATAAACTGGGATTCCACGTGACATATCCTTGACACTTTGAAAAATATTCGGCAAAAACAAACAAGTTGTCTGAATATGGGCAAATGTGGATACCCTGTACCCAGCAATGAGCTGTTACTTGAGATAAACAGTGAACACTGTTGGTGCAGTGGACAGTCTAAAGGGTAAGGCAGAGAATCAATTAGGTTGTATGTATTTAAATCACATTAAGAAACACCTGAAGTCTGGATGAATAAGAATATAAGCATCTTGAGTCTAGTGTTGTCAGAAGTGCTAACAGGTTGTGAAGTGACATCATACTGAATTTGGGCACAGACACCAAGAACATACTTTAATAAAAACCCTTCACTATCTGGAAAGGAAACACTGGTTCTATCACTCCCTAAAACGGCGTTTGATAAACCATTACAGTAAAAAGTTGAAGGACTCCCTGGAAAAGGGGAATTTCCTCCAATTACCTTCTATACTCTTGATGAATAATTTTTAGAACCCATTTCATCTGAAACTCTGTTGCTTGTAACTTGTAATCTTGCACCTCATAGCAACTTGAATGAGCCTTTAAAGTATGATCACTTGTCAGCAATATATATATATTTTTTAAACCAAGCCTCCATATTTGCAGCCCCGCCTCATTTAAAATCAGCTCAATTTACATTTGATTGCTTGGGGGCCTCAATTCCAAGTGAGACATCACCTGACTTCTTGGACTGTGCCAATTCATTTTTTCCAATCCCCCCCCCCCCCACACCTTTTTACTTTTTTAAAACCATAAAACTAAGCTACTTAGTAGAGATGTGAGAAAAACCAGGCAGAAGATTCAGGGAAATAAAGTTTGGGCACTATGGAGAACAACTAAAAACCCTGTACAC
>NC_056727.1:1249041983-1249054483 GCF_019279795.1 Protopterus annectens
TAAGATGATAAAACTGCTAAACTGGTAGGCTGAAATGAAGAAAAGGCTAGCTGAACACGAGACTGCACAACAGGTTTAAAAAGAAAAAAAAAAGAATTAAGAGGAGGACACGGCACACAGTGAAAACCTGAGATTTTCTGTTGTACCCAAGAAGTTGGAAGGAACAGATTGTATTAATTTGCTGAAAGCACAAAATAAGCAACTGGACTGCTATTAGACAATACAAATTCTTAAAATTGAAAGGGCACATGGTGTGTATGCTCCAAACCCGGCTATGAGAAAAACATTTAACAGTAAAGATACAATCTTACCAGCAAACTCTGTCGATTCTGACAAAACTGTGGCAGAAGTACAAAGTACTAAAAATGAGAGACAGAGTGTTTGTGGAGAATGATTACTCATTGTACATCATGCAGAAGAAGAGTAACTTTATTCGATTATTCAGGGAACATTGAGAAGCAGGCATGAGATTCAAACTGCGGTACCCAGCTGTATTGAAAATATATAATTTTACCCTGGAAGAACAAAATAATTTTTTGACGAAGTATATGCCAAGGAAAAAATTACAGAAGTTTGCCCAACAGAAAATTAACTGTGAAAACAGGAGGAGATTCTGCTTCTTGTACTTCTGCTAATAAAGACCAGAGACTGTGCCAGTGAAACCTTTACCAGTGTTTGAATGAAGAGTTAACTAGAAGAAATCAAAAGTATGTTGGAAATGAAGCACAGGCAGAGATTGGGAGATGGAGATGAAAAAGGAACAGGAAAAGAACAAGAAAATCTGGAAATATTAGACTTTCTTGGGCTTGTTAAAAACTTGAAGAGGACTCTAAACCATGTGCCCTACTTCGTGTCATTAATGTTGGGAAAACACTCAGGAGAGGGGAAGAGGGAGAAAGTTAAGAAAAACAAATTTTTCTTAATAGTATTTAAATGGTGCAAGATTTTCTTTGCATAATACACCAGTTTTTTTTTTAAAGCAATAGGGATACTAATAAATAGGTGCTCCTGTTTTTTTTTTTTTTTTTATTTCTCCCTTCTCTCTTTTCCCTTGATCGGTTTTAAGAAATGTAGGCACTGCAATGTAAAAAAAAGGAGCATGACAGAAGAAAAAAAAAAAAAAAAAAGTGTTTTAACTCATTCTTGAATAGCTGAATGACCGAGTTAAGACCATTAGCTTAATATAGTAACAAGTTCAGAAAAAGCAAGTAAATGAAAAAGAAAACTAAATATTGCAACGTTATTTTTTCTAGAAATCAGTTTTTTGACTGGTTCACGTGTGCACAGCAGACAAATCTGAGAAAAGAGAAAATGACTTGGAGAAAATGTTTTCCGAATGCATTTAATAAGTGTTTTTTCAGATGAAAGCACTACAAAAGACAAGACAAAACCAGACAGCACTTAACAGAACCCCAGGCTGTACCATGCATTTTAGCATGGATAACCTTTTTAAGCCAGCTCAGATATGTATTCGGCTGTCAGTTTGGAATATTGGTTCATAAATTATTACTAAGCTACCTGCTCTTGCGACTCATTTTAAGCTTAGCCAGTTATCCCTTGTAAGACTCAAACCCTGCACCTTGTGTTTGTAAGGCAAACACTTTAACCATTAGGCCACCCTCCCAACCTCCTGGTTCCTATTAAGAGGGTAAAACTTCAATATCTGAATATATGCATAATCGTGCACTATTAATTTAATAGGTTTTAGGGGGGTATTAGAGATTTTTTTTGTTTTTTTTATTTTTTTAAGGTTTTCAATAAAACAAATTTCTGCAGGATGACATGGGCTCAACAGGAGATGACAAGACCAACTAAAAAGGTTAACCTGCCAAATAGTACATGCATGTAATAAAAGCTGGAATTAAACATCAACAAAAAAGCTGTTATAAAGGTGGGAATAAAAATCTCTCAAAAGTATGATCCTTCCTACAAGGTCTTCAAACGTTAATGGTCTCACAGATATTACAAAAAAAAAAAGAGAAGAGTAATGGATTACATTAAAGATGTAGAGTACAAGTAGCTATGCTACAGGAGACCGTAAAAAGTACATGAACATGTGAATTTGATAAAGAAATGTTTTCAGGATGATCATTTTGTGAAACACCTGTGGCAAAGCAAGAGAGAAGTATTTATATTAAATTCTAAGAGGAGTTCCAACAGTAATAGAAGATAATAGCAGATTTGTAGTGCCAAGGGGCTACTGGCAAGGGAGGAGGATTACACTTGCATGTACTTACATTCCACCTAAAACTGCTATAATGAAGCTTAAGAAACTTTTGCGAGAAATAATTAGTTTTCAACAAGGTATAAAATTACTTCTAAAAGTGAGGACTGAAATTTTATTTGCAGCAGTGAAGATGTGTCTGGGGGCCCAGAAGGGAAAAATATAACAAAGGAGGGTAGATTTCTGAAGAAAATTTATGAAAATATTTGGCATGGAAGATGTGAATTCAGTACTAAGAGTTCGGAGTGAATTTACATATTATTCCCCAAGATATAAAAACTGAACTAGGTTAGACAAAATTAACATTTCACAGGAACATGTGCATTTAACTAAAGGTCTAACTATTTCAGGTCATGTGCCACTAATACCTAAAATAAAAGCGCAAAGTAATGAAAAATGAAACATTGGAGCTTTCCAACCTGTTAGAGAGAAATTTAAAGAATGGATTGTGGAGATTATTCTAGAGCAGTTAGACAGGACAGAAATTTCTTCTGAAGTATAGCAATGGAGTGGGTTAAAATTTAGGTGGAGCTTAAAAATAGGGTGGAAATGAAAGGGAGCTATGGTTAAGAAGTAGCAAGAATTAGAGAGACTGATAAATGTAAAAGCATTGCAGAACAGGGGGAAATCTCAGAACAAAGAGGATCAACTGCAGAATGCTAGGCAGGAAATAAGGGATTACCTCGATAATACGCACAAGCAACTGTTTGATAACTACAGAACAAAAATTTTAACAAAATGACTAAGGCAACAGAAAGTAGAAAGGGCCGTCACCAAACTTAGGGAGCCTGTAACAAGAAAAATGAGAAGAGATCCTGTAAAGGTATTAGAATATTTTGGAAATTTTATTAGAGTCTCTATAAAGCAGAGAAATACGAAATAAAAGACAAATGGAAATCTTTACAGAAAAATTAAATATGCCAAGGTTAGAGGTAGATGTGGCTAAATAACCAACAGTTAAGATAGCAGACAAGATGAAAATTGTGATGTATAAATCAATCTACAAGAAAGACCCCTGGAAAAGATGGCACTCCAGTGGAAGTTTGGAAGCTAGGAGGAAAAAATTGGCAAAGATATGGAAGGCTTTAACGGCATCTTAAGAGGAGGAAACGTACCATCAGCCTGAAAGAAACCAGTGGTAGCTGTAATACCTAAAGATGGTAAAGATCCGCCAGATCACAAAACGTATACACACCCCTATTAAAATGCCAGGTTTCTGTGATATAAATAAAATGAGACCACAATAAATAATTTCAAAAAAAACTTACCCCACCTTTAATGTGACCTATTATCTGTACAATTCAATTGAAAAAAACAAATCTGTTAGGGGAATAAACAAAAAATGTACAATAAGCTGGTTGCATAAGTGTGCACACCCCTAAACTAATACATTGTTGAAGCACCTTTTGATTTAATTAAAACATTCAGTCTTCTTAGGTATACATCTGCCATGAATTAAAAGTAGTTCAGCTGTCCTAGTAGGATTTTCCTGTCATTTACTCAGTTGCCTGCTACAGCAAAAGCCATGGTTCACAGACAGCTTACAAAGCATCAAAGGGATCTCATTGTTGAAAGGTATCAGTCAGGAGAAGGGTACAAAAAACGTCCACAGCATTGGATATACCATGGAACGCAGTGAAAACAGTCATCAAAAAGTGGAGAAAATATGGAACAACAGTGATGCTGCAAAGAACTGGATCCCCCTTCAAAATTTATGAAACGACAAGATGAAAACTGGTCAGGGATGCTGCCAAGAGACTTACAGCAACACTGAAGGAACTGCAGGAATTTCTGGCAAGTACTGGTTGTGTACTGCACGTAACAACCTCCCATATTCTCCACATGTCTGGCCTATGGGGTAGGGCTGCAAGACAGAAGTATTTTCTTACACAGAAAAACATCCAGGCCCACCCAACATTTGCAAAACAATACCATAAGCATTTGGGAAAATATGTGTTATGGTCTGAAGCTTGAACTTTTTGGCCACAATTCCAAAATGTATGTTTTGCACAAAAAAAAAAAAAAAAAAAAATTATGCACATACCATAACGTTTCATGTTTATTGTCCATCTCGCCTTTCTTCTTGCTGTTTGGGTTCGGAGCCGATCCTCGGCTCTGACTTGACCGATATACCATAGCTCGAAAGCTTTTACTGGCTCGAGGCTAGCCCTTATTCCAACATGCCTAGTGGCAGCTACCCAGATCTCGTTTGCAATAGCCCACACTAGACTTATGTAGTAAGAAAACATTTACTAAGCTCTTACACAAAGGCAGGAAGGGAGAAAGAAAGGATAAAATATGGTTAACCAACCTGATATGTCAGCAGGAAACTCAGCCAGTGTAACAAATCAAGAACTCCTCTCAAATCTCCAGGAAGGGAGGATGCAAGATGCAGGACAACAAACATGGAACGTTATAGTAGGTACATAAACTTCTTTACGTTTTGTCCCATCTCGCCTTCATTCTTGCTGGTTGGGACCACATCCCCCACACCTGGTTCTCGAGTGGCTCACTGGAACAAACTCTTCAGGATGGTGGAACCAAAGGATGTCTTATTCCGGGAAACCACATCCACTTTGTAATGAGAGCTAAAGGTATGAGGATTTGCCCATGAGGCTGCTGCACAGATTGAATCCAAGGGCAATTTAGCTTGGAAGGCAACAGAGGTTGCTAAGGCCCTGGTTGAATGTCCTCTGGGTCTTCCTGGAAGCGTACTATTACGCAAACCATATGAATAAGCGGTTGTGTCTGACAGCCATTTTGATAAAGTCACTTTAGAAACTGGATCTTGCTTATTGCCAGCAAAGGATATCAAAAATTGGTCTGATTTCTGAGGTCTTTGGCTCTGTGTAAATAAAAACGTAATTGTCTATGAACATCCAATTGGTGTAAACTATACTCTGCCTTGTTGCCATAATTTGAGAAGAACACCGGAAGCTCAATGGACTGATTTAAGTTATACTCGGAACAAATCTTTGGCAAGAAGGAAGGACTGGCCCTTAAAATGAGAGGGACCATCTTTGAGAAAAGAGATAAGGCAGGTGAACAAAGCATGCAATTCAGAAACCTGTCTAGCTGAGGTTATAGCAACCAAGAAGAGGGTTTTCCAATATAGAAACTTCAAGGGTCAAGATGCTGCTGGTTCAAAAGGGGGAAAAAAAACAATTAAGCTAAAACCAAGTTTAGGTCCCAGGGGGTGGCAGGCTCTCTTACCGGGGGCAGGAAAAAAAAAGTGTTGTACCTCATAAGAATGTTCTGCACAACTTATGGGACATAATGTTAGAACCCAAGCCTCCTACGTGAAAATTGGAGATGGCAGCCAGTTGGACCCTAATAATAGCTGCAGCTGACCCTTTTTCGAAGGTCAAGAATCTTGTGAACAGGAGCCGTAAAAGGATCAATGTTACTACTTCTGGCCAGTAAGAGAACCTCTTCCATTTGCTAGTGTAAATCCCCTTAGCAGTGGGCTTGTGGGAGGACACTGGGATGTGTTGTACAGCATGGGAAATGTTTGGGAGCCTGAAAGTGGCGTAACCAAGCAGTCAGCTTGAGAGTTTGTAAAGATGGATGAAGCCCACCGGACTGGTGCGTCAGGAGGTCCAGAACTGGGTCCAGTATCAGAGGCTCCAGTTGAAAGTGATTGCGAAAAAAAAACAGAAACCATATCTGACAAGGCCAGTAAGGAGCAATGAGGATGAGTTTGCAATCTAATGATTTTGCTTTCTGAAGTACCTTCAGAATGACAAGAAGGGGTGGAAAAAGCATATAGTAGTCCCGGAGGCCAATCGTGAACAAGTGCATCCCTGGGTGATTGAGGGAGAAATAGGGCGAAGTAGCTGCTACATTTGTTTAGGGGAGTGGCAAAAAGATTGCAGCATGGTTGGCCCTATTTGCGGAAAATCAAGTCTGCAACTTCTTGCTTCAGAGATCACTCATGAGGCATGAGGATAGCCCTGCTGAGCCTGTCCGCTATCACACTGGATTTCACAGGAATGTGTGTTGCAATCAGAAAACGTTGGGAAGACATCGCCTACTGCCATACTCGAAGTGCCTCCCTACACAAGGGGTAAGACCAGGTTCTGCCCTGCTTGATGATGTACCATACTATTGACATATTTTTGGTCTTGATTGCAATGGTCCCTGTAGGTAGAGAGTCTTGAAAGCGGTGCTTCTGGCATTGCAAGCACTTGAGCTCTAGAACATTGACGTGCAAATGGTACTCGTGAGGTTGCCATGTCTATTGGACAGCCCGTCTCAGATAATGACCCCCCCCCACCCCATCTGGGAAATATCCGTGGTCACTGTGACTACTGGATGCGGGTCTAGAAAGGGTCTGCCCAGAGTCACCTGGGGAGAGACCAGAGTAGGTCCTTTTTGCAAGATTCCATGATCAAGATCATTGGCAATTCCTAGGAAGACCACTGAGCAAAGAGAAGCCACTGTAAAATCCACATGTGGAAGAGTGCTAAAGGAACTAGTGTAACAGCTGCAGCCATTGAGCCCAGTACTTGCAAGACTTGTCTTGCCTGAACTCTCATCTTGTTGATGAGAAAGGGAACTTGTTGACGAAAGGCTGACTCCCTGTCTAGAAGCAGTTTTGCTATCATGAGTCTTGTGTCCAAGTCTGCCCCTATAAAAAGGTAATAGACTGACAAGGCAACAAATCTTTTCATTGTTTATTGTGATGCCTAACTGGGAATAAGTTTTGATTGTGTGGTCCCCGTGCCTTGATTAGCTGATGCTCGATGGTAACAGTGAGGAGCCAATCGTCTAGATATGGAAACGCCTGGAATCATAGACGCCTCAGGTAAGCCGCTACCACTGCCATACACTTAGTAAAACACTCTGGGGGCTATGGCAAAACCAAGGAACAGGGCCCTGAACTGATAATGACTGGTTCCCAGCCAGAAGTGTAGGAATCTCTTGGATTGCCTGTCCATTTTTATATGGTAGTACGTGTCCTGGAGATCTATGGAGCACATCCAATTGCCCTGACCCAAGAAGGAAAGAATAGACTCCAGTGTCACCATCCGGAACTCCCTCTTTTACCGATAGGTCTCCAGTCCCGTCTTCCTTAGAACTAAAAAGAGCCTCGAGTAAGTTCCTGATCCGATTTGGTCTGAGAGGACTTCCTGGATGGCTCTTTTTCTAGCAATCAATGAACATCTAGGGATTGCAGGATCCCGAAGACTGGGTGGAACATCTGGGATAGTATGTTTATCTTTTGAGGGGGACTGAAAAAAGGGAATTTTGTAACCCCTAGATATTAAAATTGACAGTACCCATGTTTCTCTCGTGATAAGTTGCCAGGCTGCTGGGTACAGTGACAGTCTGCCCCCCCCCCCGACTGCCTCCAGAGGTAGACAGCCGGGCCTCCCTTCAGGACTGCTAGAAGGGCCTAGCAGAGAAAAAGTCTCTGCCGCCCTGCTGTTGCAGACCCCCTCTGCCGTGAGGGTGGCATCTTCCATTGTCATTTCCCCCTCAGCCCCTGGGGGGAGGGGGGGGTGTCACCACGCGTGTCAGGAGAAGATTCCTGGGATTTTCAGAACCACATTTTCCCACCTCTTCTGACCCTTAGGGTAGGGTCTAGATGAAGTGGAAAAACGAACCCCTACAGCAGAGAGTCTTGCCATCCTGTTCACACCTGGTGAGAGTAGTTTACCTGAAGCCCAAACAAGGACGAACCATCGAAGAGTGCATTAGTAAATGAAGACTTAAAGGGCACCATAAATTGACAAAGGCACATCCAAGAGTGCCTGCGTAAAGCTACTCCAGTACCTGCTGCCCTACTCGCTCCATCTGCCACATAAGAAAAAGAGTCTCATGGAGGAGTTTACCACAGCAGTCCAGGTCCCAAACTGGGAAGCTGCCCTGTTCGCAACTCCCTGAGCTGTAGGAACTTGCAGGATATCTCCTAGCTCCTTCAGGAGAACCCTCTGAAGTAGTGTGAAATGTGACAATTTCAGCGATCCCTGAATAAAAAAAAAAAGTCGCTGAAGAAAACATACGCTTCCCATACCTGTGCATCATACAAGATGCTTTGTTCAGCGAACAAACAGATGAAGTTTCCGTAAGTTCTTTCTTGGTGGTTGCTGACACCACCATGGCATCAACAGGGACTCCCTTGGAGAGGAAAAGGAACTTCTGGAGCTATAATAAATTTGTTGTGCATCCTCGGAACAGGTTCCATGGTCTCTGGAGTGCTCCACACCTTTTCGACTCACTACAGACAAAAAAAAAAAAAAGTGGGTCAAAAGGCGGAGACACCCAAGAGGTGGAGGTTCGGGAACCATAGACTCATCCTCAGAAGGGGATAGTGACTTCCAGCCACCTCTCTATCTAAAGGATTTCCAAGATGTCTGAAAAGGAGACATCCTCAGAGGGAGACCGTGGAGAGCTTTCCGACTCATCCAGGTCTGTATCCAAAGTGATACAATTTTTCTTCTGAAGAACCTCCTCCAAATGTTTGGGGGAGGTTTCGGAAGAGGTGGGGGTCACCTAGTGGGGCATAGGTTGCCTATGCTTAGCAAGAAGAGGGGCAAAGGCCAGCACAGACACAGAGGAAGAAGAAGCCAATGTAGTAGTCTCAGGAGACTGCATGCTAATCGCCTCGAAGGCGCCACGGTCCAGAGTTGAAAGAGCCTCTAGCTCCTAAGAGCCCACAGATCTCTTTCGAACTGGGAGCAAAGACTCAGAGGCTGATGTAGGAGCTGAGCTCACCTGCGCCGAAGCTCCAAGAGCTGGGTCGGACAAGGGTCCGATGCCACTTCCCCCCTCGGAACAGACGAGAGGAGCTTCAGTGCCCAGACCCCTCAATGGACTGAAACGTCGAGGAGATTGGTGTGGTCTTTGGAACCGATAAGGGAGAAGAAACCGGAGGCGATTGTTCCACCACCACAACCGCCTAGCATTCCAGCTCCGAGCTCAAGAGTCGGAGAAGGAATCGATGGAGAAGCTGGGAAAACCAAAGCTGGCTCGAGAGTAATTTATCAAGTGCCTGTGAATTGAGCCTGTTGACCACTCTCCATGTTGGGATCCAAAAGTCTGGAGGACCAAGAGGAGTGTGAAGAGGACCGGTGACTGCCCGCTCCAGGTTGCAGCAGAGGAGATTGTGGAGCAGAGTGCACCGGCTCAAAGAGGTAGACCTTGATCTCTTATGTATCCGGACCAACTCAGAGGACACAGATGGCGCCACCAGAAACTTAAAGCTTTGTCGGAGCCAATGCTGGGGGCCGACAGAGCCCAAGGCTTCTCAGTGATTTGTCTGTTCTGAGCTCGGAACCGATGGCTTGAAGCGTTTCTCAGACAACTTGGCTGGCTGAGGACCCTGAGACAAGGCATCTTGAGGGTGCTTCAGTAAACCACCTAGAATAAGCTTTTTTTTTTTTCTTTCCTGCACGACTCTGGAACTGAAAGCATGACAGATTGACCAAGAGGTGAACAGCCCCTAAACAGTAAACAACTAGTGTGCCTATCCATAAGGGACATTTTCTGGGAAAATGACTCGCACGTTTTAAACACAGAGGGTTTAGACTCTTTAGACATAATGAGTACTAAATCAGGGAAAAAGTTTCAACAGAGAAAACAGCGAACAATCACTCATAGCCTATAACAAGTAGAAGCAAATAGGCTGATAACCACAAAGGAAAAAAACTTAGAATTATTTTATTTATTTATTTATTTTTTGAGAGAAGAAGGAAGGGGGAAAGCCTCTAACTTAAAACAGCAACTCCCAATGGGAGAGCCCTTTAACTTAAACAGCAATCCCAAAAATAGGCGAGGAAAGTAAAGAACCCTCTAACTTAAAACGGGCTCTAAGGGGAAAGCAGGCCTGAAGAAGAAAATGACGGCCAAAAACACCACAAGGAACAATGAGAGTCGTTAGGCTAACTATGCACACACAAATCAATATAACCAGTAAATTTACCAAAAATTATCAATAACTACAAAAAAAAAAAAAAAAACGTAAAGTACTTAGCCTGAGCCAGTATGGAGCAATCTCGACGCTGCAAGCAGCAAATGAGATCTGGGTAGCTGCCACTAGGCATGTTGGGATAAGGGTTAGCCTCCAGCCAGTAAAAGCTCTCGAGCTATTGCATATCTGCCGAGGATCGGCTCCGAACCCAAACCAGCAAGAATGAAGGCGAGATGGAACATAACATCAATACTTCGCATCACCAAAAGAACACCATCCCCATGGTGAAGCATGGTGGTGGCAGTATCATGCTTTGGGGTTGCTTTTCTTCAGGTGGAACCTGGGCTTTAGTGAAGGTGGAGGGAATTATGAACAGTTCCAAATACCAAGTCACTTTTGGCCCAAAACCTTCAGGCGTCTGCTAGAAAGCAGAACATGAAGGGGAATTTCACCTTTCAACATAATGACCCAAAGCATACATTCAAAACAACAAAAGAATGGATTTCACCAAAAGTGAATTAAAGTTTTGGAATGGTGCAGCCAGAGCCCAGACCTAAATCCAACAGAAAGTCTGTGGGGTGATCTGAAGAGGGCTGTGCACAAGAGATGCCCTCGCAATCTGACAGATTTGGAGCACTTTTGCAAGGAAGGGTGGGCAAATATTGACAAGTCAAGATGTGTCATGCTGACAGACTTCTACCCAAGGTGACTGAAAGTTGCAATTAAATCAAAAGGTGCTTCAAGAAAGTATTAGTTTAAGGGTGTTTACACTTAAGCAACCAGCTTATTGTACGTATTTTATTTTTTAAATTTATTCATTCATTCCCCAGATCGGTCAAGGCCTGGGTTAACAACGACAGCCACCAGTATGGTTAGCCAACAGGTTGCTGGCGGAAATTGGGCTACTGTTGGCCGAAGGAGAAGAGGAGTGGGAAGGCATGCCCAAAGGAAGGAGAAGGAAGGTTAGGGGTGTAGTAGTGAGGGTAGAAACTTTGAATGTTGGCAGTATGACTGGAATAGGGAGAGAGCTAGCTGATATGATTGAGAGAAGGAAGGTTGATATACTGTGTGTGCAAGAGACCAGATGGAAGGGAAGTAAGGCCAGGTGTATAGCAGGAAGGTTCAAATTGTTCTATCATGGTGTGGATGGCTGGAGAAATTGGGTAGGGCTTATCCTAAAGGAACAGTATGCCAAGAGTGTTTTGGAGGTGAAGAGAGAGTGTCTGATAGAGAGGTTTATGAAGCTTGAAATTGATGGTGCAATGCTGAATGTTGTTAGTGCATATGCTCCACAAGCTGGGTGTGCAATGGATGAGAAAGAAAAATTTTGGAGCGAGTTGGATGGATGAAGTGGTGGTGAGTGTAACCAAGGGTGAGGGACTAGTGATTGGAGCAGACCTCAATGGGCATGTTGGTGAAGTGAACAGAGGGGATGAGGAAGTGGTAAGGAGAGGAATGCAGAAAGTCAGATGACTGTGGATTTTGTGAAAAGGATGGACATGGCTGTGAAGAATACATATTTTAAGAAAAGGGAGGAGCACAGGGTGACTTACAAGAGTGGAGGAAGATGCACACAGAAGGATTATATCCTATGTAGGAGGGCCAGTCTGAAGGAGATTGAAGACTGTAAAGTGGTGACAGGGCAAAGTGTAGTTAAGCAGCATAGAATGGTGGTCTGTAGGATGATGTTGGTGATCAAGAGCAGGAGGAGGAGTGTGAAAGCAGTGCCAAGGATTAAATGGTGGAAGTTAAATAAGGGCGATTGTGAAGTGGAGTTCAGGGAAGAGTTAAGACAGGCACCGGAAGGCAGTGAAGAGTTTCTGAATAGATGGGTAACTACAGCAGAGCTAGGAAGGGAGACTGCTAGAAAGGTGCATGTTGTGACATCTGGACAGAGGAAGGACAAGGAGACCTGGTGGTGGAATGAGGAAGTACAGGACAGTATACAGAGAAAGAGGCTGGCGAAGAAGTACGAATGTCAAAGAGATGAAGAAAGTAAAGTAGACACGAGTATAAGGAGACGAGACACGTGGCAAGGGGAGAGGTGGTGAAGGCCAAGGATAAGTCATATAGAGAGTTGTACGAGAGACTGGACACTAAACAGGGGAGAGAAAAGGACCTGTACCGATTGGCTAGACAGAGGGACAGAGCTGGGAAAGATTTGCAGCAGGTAAGGGTGATAAAAGATAGTGAGGGAAACCTACTCACAAGTGAGGAGATAGAAAGAGTACTTTGAAGGGCTGATGAAGAGAATGAGAGAAAAAGAGAGAAGGTTGGATGATGTGGGGATAGTGAATCAGGAAGTGAAACAGATTAGCAAGGAGGAAGTAAGGACAGCTATAAAGAGGATGAAGAATGGAA